>NC_072734.1:63896735-64016775 GCF_026930045.1 Uloborus diversus | reverse complement strand
TTTGCGTAACCGGTGAAACTGTCAAATGCTAAAAGATTCAAAAAGTAGATCGTACATCACCCACTAAAAGAGAAAGTGTCAACTGTGGCAGCATTACATAATTCTTCCAATCTTTCTTGTGTGCACATCGTATGCCTTCAAATGATTCTCAACGACCTTATTCAAACACATAAGGATTTCCGAGCAACACAAGACACAAACACAATGTGACCTTAGAAAAATGAAGCAGCAGATTTCTTGGCAATGATGGGGGCCAAATTTGCAGAAGTATGTAGTAATCTTTCTATTCCGTCTATGCCACCAAATAGTAATGGGAAAAAGTTTTAAGAGAGGCGACCGTAAATGAGGATAATAATGACGAAAGACAGATAGAAAAAGTTCTGTGCAACTGCATTACGCTCTAGGTCGAGGGCAGGTGCGGATACAGACTACCATTTTAGGGGGAGGGGTCTTACTTAGGAGTATACCCCCCTCTACGAACGAACCTACAGTTTTGGGTGCTAAAAATTTTTAAAACTGCTTGGGTGTCAATAAAAAGCAAAAAATCAGCCAGGAATAATTGTATGACTCAGTTGCCAAATCGATTAACTCCACTTAAAAAAAATCCTCATTTATGCTTTAATAGTGCTTAATCAATGCTTAGAATGTGAACTTATATTAAACTTTTGGTTCAGTGCATTTCTGATCCTGCGATGGCAGAAAATGTAACACCAGGGCCCATTCACTCCTATGGACAACACTATCTTCTTCAACACATTTCTCGACTTTTTGTTTTATAGAGTTAATCGATTTGGCAAGTGAAGCATCCAATTCACCTTATTCAGGCGCGGATCCAAAGGGGGGGGGCAATGGGGGCAATTGCCCCTCCCTGGGAAAATCAGGGGCGCCAGTAGGAAGGGGGCGCCGAAAGCGTCCCTAGACGAATATTTAAATACCAAAAAGAAAGAACGAAAGATAGTCGGAAAATTTATTTGTCTCATTCACCAGTTCTCACCCTGTGTAAGTGGGGCGCTTCCGTGCCCCTCTAGGGGGCGCAATATCCGCAAGTTCTGAGTTTTCTTTCTGAATTTGGTAGGAAAATTTTGGAATTGGGTACAAAAGAAAGACATTTGGAAAATTTATTTGGTTCATTGACCACTTCTCAATGTGTGGAGAGTAGGGCACGTCCCTTAGGGGCGCAATATTTGCAACTAATGAATTTTCCTTCTAAATATAGCGGGAGGGGGGGGAGAGTTTTGGAATTAGGGACAAAAGAAAGAAATATACTTGGAAAATTTATTTGTCTCATTTACGATTCTAAACCAATATCAAGTAGTGCGCTTCCATGCCCCTCTTAGGGGCGCAATATTCGCAACTTAAGAAATTTCCCTCCAAATTTAGGGGAAAAGTTTTAAAATTGGGTATAGAAGAAAGACATTCAGAAAAGTTATTTGGTTCATTCACCAGTTCTCAATCTGTGGGGAGTGGAGCGCGTTCCCCTAGGGGGCGCAATATCCGTAACTAATGAGTTTTCCTTTGAAATTTAGAGAGGAAGTTTTGGAATTAGGTACAAAAGAAAGAAAGATACTTGGAAAATTTATTTGTTTCATTCACCGGTTCTCAACTTGTGGGAAGCGAGCCGCTTCCGCGCTCCTCTAGGGGGCGCACTATTCGCAACTTATAAATTTTCACTCTAAATTTAGGGGAGGGGGGAGTTTTGGAATTTGGTACAAAAGAAAGAAAGACATTTAAAAAAATTATTTGGTTCTTTCACCGGTTCTCAGCGCCCCCTGGGTGGCGCAATATCTGCAACTTATGAGTTTCCCTATACATCAACTGGGAAAGTTTTGGAATTGGGTACAAAAGAAAGAGAGACATTTGAAAAATTTATTTGGTTCACTTACCAATTCTATATCTGTGAGGCGCCCGCGCACCCTAGGAACGCAATATCTGCATTTTATGAGTATCCCTCAAAATTTAGGGGAAGTTTTGGAACTGGGTGCAAAAGAAAGACATTAAAAAAAAATTTTTAAATCCGCCCCTCTAATATCAAAAAATAATAACAAAAATTGTGTTTTAAAAGCTACAATTTTGCTAGTTTTAAGAGGATGAACCACTGAATTTTTCCCTCTAACATCATTGAAGAAAGTTTAAAAACCTTTGTTTTAAGGACTTCAATTTCGAAAAATTTCCAGAGGAGAGTCCCCCCTGGAACTCCCCTTTCCTCAATATCTTCAGATTGTCAAAAATTTCGCTTTTGGAGCTTCAATTTTGAAACATTGGCTGGGGGTGATAAATCGACTCAAAAAATCAGTATTCTAGTAGTTCAATAATTATTGGCATTCTAGGGCTTTTTTACCGTTTGATAATAGCCTATTTGCATCGATGACACCTCCTAAACCCCAGATCCTTCTTTAACATCCACAAATGCAATCTATAATCACGTTTTTAAGACATAAATTTCAAAAAAATTCTGAGGAGGGCCCCGAACATTTGCTTTCTTTAATATTACCAAAGATCATCTCCCAGTTTTTACCTCCCAACGTTCCTGTTAGTTTTTGTATATGTGTTATATACTACATGTATACCATATGTCTGAGGGAATTTTTTTAAGTGCTCCCCCTCCCTCCCCACCTTTTCAAACGAAAAAAAAAAACTATTTTCAAGTTGTGCACCTGCTCTTCTTTTAACTTCAGATGGAATGCAATGGCGTTTTTAAGACTACAATTTTGAAACATTTTTGAAGAACCCCCATCCTCCTTCCGCTAAATTCATCTAAGATCGACTGAAATTGCGTTTATGGCAGGTGCACAGTCCCTCAAATTATCACCTCCATCGCCTCTCCCTTGCATCCGCGCTTACATTTTTGCATTTTATTATTTAAGACTATACTAAAACAATTGTTTACACTGAAAATGTTATGCGCATCAATTACTTTTATTGCAATAATAAATCACAATACCTTGTTGTATTTTTTTCTTGATAGGGCGAGTGAGGGGGAAGGGTCACCACAAATTAACGTCCTAGGTGTCACCCGTTCTGATAACTCCACTATAAAATCCTATTAGTTTATCCTACATTAATCCTAATTAATTATCCTAAAATCCTACATTAGTTTATTTAAATTATTTTTCGCTTCCAGTAGCAATGTATTTTTACTTAATATTTTTTTCCCAAGCGGGAGAATAGCTGAATGTTCAAAAAAGAAAGAAAATGTGGATAACAAACAAAAATGTGATTCTTCCTCTCTGTGAATTCATTTGGTGGGGGGGGGGGGGGGGCGCCAGGTGTGTGGGGGCGCGGAAAAATTAAAAAAAAAAAGTGCCCCCTCCTGAGCCGAATCCTGGATCCGCGCCTTACCTTATTAGGCAAAAACCAGTTAATTTCGTAAGCAATGAAAAAAGTAATACATGTGAAATGTTTACTTTAAATTTTTTTTCAGTGAAAAATAAAGATAACTGTAATCGCTTATTATTTTAATCATAAATTGTTTGAACCCAATGTGGATGTATAATAGTGCCAACGCTTGCATGATCCCCATGAACGCCCGTGGTCTAGGAAGGCTGTCCATGCCTGTCCCCATCTCGCTGGTTTCATCGATTGGGTGGGCCCCGCGCTGTTTAATGTCATTTCCAGATCAGAAGTCGAACTACCCTAGATCCATGACCCCCAGATGTGATAGATATGAATGACAACGATTTCGCATGGTTGGACTTGAAGAACACTAGATTTAACGTCCATCAGTCTCCATTTCCATTAGAGTATATGGAGGGATTTTAAGCGACTGGCAAGGGCGCCCATATGGGGGGTAAGTGGGGGCTCAAGCCCCCCTCCTCATAAATTAAGAACTTCCTTGCTTTTAGTACTTTTTTCTTTGCAAAAATGTAAAAACATTTCTTTTCCAGCTATTATTGAATAAGTTATTAAAAATATCAAATTTTAGTCACTCTAATCTGTACTGAAATCGAAAATATCCTGATAAAACATGGGGAAAATATCTCAGTCCCCCCCCCCCTAAAAATTTTGCTTATGGGCGCTCATGGCGGCTGGTATCGATCCCGGGACCCTTCAGCTACGAGCCCGATGCCTTAACAATTGAATCACCTCGCATATTACTACTGGCCAGTGATTGCAATACCGGTATACCGGTATACCGAATACCGGTATTTGGAGCTATTTTGCAATTTCTTAATGCCGGTATTTGCTGGGGTAGATATCGGTATTTTCGCTATCATCTAAAAATAATAAATAGTTTTTAATTAAATAGTTTTCAATTTAACTAATTAGACATATACTGTTATATCTTAATATATAAAAATCTTCTGTGCGGACGTTTGTCACCATAAGGCTTTTAAACGGCTGGTCAGATTTTGATCAAATGTTTTGTGTGTAATTAAGTTGTGGCAAGCATGGTTTCGAAGCGCGATGGATCGAATCGGAAACGTTTTTGTTAATTTATTAATTAAAACATTGGATTATTATATCTCCCAAATGATTAATATTCGCAACTCCAGCGCTCGAATACGCTACCTTGCGGAGATTTACAAAACTGTCGACAAAACTAAAACATTGCGTTTCATGTGTTCATTTTGGGCAAAACAAATAGTTTGTTGTGTGTATTTTTTTTTTTTTTTTTTGCGTAATTCATCATTTGGAATCGTCATCCACAACAGTGTAACATCAAAAATATCTGATATAAACTGTGAGTACACATTTTATTTATCTTGTTCTGAGTGAATTTGAATAAATATCAGTTTTTCAATTCGATGAAAAAAAAACGAACTTAACAACATTGACTGGACACTTTTCCTTAACCTAATTCCACATAAATGATTTAAATAACCTTTGTTACTACTGTATCCTACTGAAATAGACAGTATGCAAATAAATTTTCTTGAAAATATTTATCGCAAAACAGATTGAAAAATCCAGAAAGAACGTTAAGAATTTGAACAATAAAAAATAAAAGTTCGCTAAAAATCTGTTTATAGGGTTATGGTTTTAAAATTGTGTGAAAGAATAATGTATCTTGACAAGATTTCGCATATCAGGTAAATCATATCCATGACGAATGAATTAAATGCATGATTTCTTTTGATATCCAATCATAAAGTCATAGAAATAAATTATCTAGTGTTAAACGTTACTCTTGACAGTCAGTCACGTATGTGCACTATGTGACAAAAATGTCAACAAATGCCGGAAATGTCACGAAACTGAACTTAATATGTACTAATGTATAGAAAAAACGGTACAAAATGAAAATGCCGTTCGAAGCGAACCAAAAATTTATGAATTCCGAATTCAACATCGTGAAAATAGCTGCTTCAGAACAACTTACTGTGTGTTCTGCATAATTTTTTACTTTCGTAATACTTTTTGATTTCTAATCTCTTTCTACATGGATCAGAATAACCAAAAGACTTTGAAAAATCATTTCAAATGAATAAAGAACAAAAAATCATACATGCGAACAAAAATATCTATCATTTCCTAAGTTTAGAAGCAATTTATATGTTACAGCGTGCGTTTGTCTTAGTTTTTTCATCGGCCATTAGACAGTGGCTGCAGCGCCCCCTATAGTTTGTTGGAGTTGCGAATTTATTTTACCCTAGTGTTGAGCGAGAACTGAGATAAATATTTAACCCGTTGCCAAAGGATAATTCGGAACTCCAGCGCTCGAATATGCTACCTTGCGGTCATTTACAAAACTGCCGATGAACTAAAACATTGCCACGTTGCGTTCCACGTGTGTCTGTTGACGTAAACACAGGCAGTTTGTTCTGAGTATTTATTAACGCAATCGATGAGTCTTAGTTTGCTTTCAGCTACAGAAATTAATTCGTCCCTTAGTAGTATTCTCGAGCTTCTCAAAATAATGTTAGTTTTCCTTATTTCCTTCTAAAATATGAGTTGATTGAAAATGGTGAAAGCGAAAACTGGATTAACAAACTTGGATAACGTTATACAAGGTAAAAATTTTTATTGTTTTGTATGAATTTGTAAGAATATGAGTTTTTTTTAATCTTAAATTAATTTAACTAACCATCTTTTACAGCAGCATTTAGTTGGAATGGACGGTATTCAAAATATTTTCTTGAATTATATTATCGTAGAACAAAATGAAAAATGTTTCACCGAGGAAGAATTTACTTTATTCCTTTAATTCTCAGCTGAAAGGTTTCGCCAAATTTGTTTAGTGTTATAGTTTTAGTATTGTGCGAGCAAAGTAGCCTTGGCGAGATTTCGCATTTTTAGTTAAACCATTTTTAATTTTTATCATGAGTGGAATAAAATGGTAGTAAGATTACAGAATTCGATAAGTAAAAAGAAATAATGGTCAATCAACTGAAAAGAAAACTACCACCATATATCCGTAAGAATTCTGTAGATGATTTGCATAACTTGACATAATTAAATCGTAACTCAGAAATTAGAAAAATCGAAACAGAAAAATTTTAAATTAACCGATTCGGGAATTCGAGAGAAATAACTCAGCAACAAATGCAAAACAATAAGCGCTAGCCAAGCAAGGCAAAGAAGTATCATCTTCTTTCGATACTAATTTGTAATGTCATCTTGAATTTTCTAGCTATAATTGTTGTTCTTGTCAGGCCACAATTATTATTTAGTTTTATCAAGAATTGATAAATATCGAATTCAACATCGTGGAAATAGCTGCTTAGAACTACGAACTACCTAGTTTGCATTAATCTTTGACGTTTAGTAATGCTTCTTGAATTCTCATTTCTTTCTACGTGGGCCAGAATATCCACAAGACTTTGAAAATTAATTGAAAAAGAATAAAGCGAAAAATATCATACATACGAACAAAAATCACAACACTTTTAGCATTTTCTTCGTTACCACATGCGTTTGTGTTAGTTTTTAAGTCGGCCATTAGACAGTGACTGCAGTTCCCCCTGTAGTTCGTTGGAGTTGCGAATAAGAAAGCCAGCACTGCCTTTTGTAATGAAATTTCCTATTGTGATATGTCAATTGAGAATAGATAAAACGTACAGAGAGAGAGAGAGAGAGTGCGAAGCCTTCATCTCTTGAAAGCAACGATTTTAGGTTCCGAGATATATTTTAAAGTTAAGTACAGGAAGGGGGGGTTCACGCAAAACGTGTGTTCTGTCGTCGTAGTCAGTGGCGGATTGGTTGAAAAAATTGACCCTGGCATTAGGAGATGTAGCGGCCCCATAGCTCTTATAGATATTAAATTTTACCTAACGATTGGGATATCACTTAAATATGAAGAAATTATGCTAAACAACCAAATATGTTTTATTTAAACAAAATTTAACAGATAGGAACACTTCTGCGCCTTAATGGTTAACAAATTGATACAGTATTAGCTAAAATTTATTTTGGGGAAAAATTGTGACTGTAATTGTCCATTTAAGTATTTTTATAATGCCCGGAACTTGATTGAATATTTCCGTAATGATAACACTGCTTGGCTAGTCTGTACTTTTGTGAAGTCATAACAAGCAGGGCCGCTCGTTCCTATGTGCAAGGTCGTGCGGGGCACAACGGCGCCAGAGTCAAAAATGCGCCGAGCTCTACCAACCAAAAATGTTCCAAATCGGGAGAAAAAAATCTCCAACCAAAAAATAAATAAATACATAAAACTGAACTCTTCATTATATCTATAAAAGTAGCGGTAAAATTATACTGGTCATTAAAACAAGCATTTCCTTGTTGCCAATCAAAAGGAAAAATTATTGCCTTGTTATGTTCAAATATGGTATTCAAGAGCACAATCCCTTTTTACACTGAGAATACATGATGCTAATTAATGCATACATTAACATTTTTCTTCATGTGTGGAGCCATGAATGTTATTTCGGTACGTCTATAATTTCGCAAGGTTGAACTTACGAAGAAGCACAAGAAATTTGCGGTTCTTCATTTTGGGACATCATCATTCTTTCATTTTAGGATCTGACCATTTTTTAAATGATTTGACTAAGTTTAATATTAAAAAAAAATTACTTTAATCGGTGCGCTTTCATTGTTTACGCTTCTGCCGATGACATCACAAATGATGAAATGTCATTCAGTGTTGCCATTCACAGACCATAATATAAAATTCGCATTTTTACTCACGTGTACTGCCGTGGTGTGTACTCACGTGTACCACGTGTATATGGCTGATAGCAACAGTAGAGCGCAATATTTAATTCGCTTCTTGATTATCATACCGTGGAAACATGGTAGAAAGATGCGCCTAAGTGCATCATTTGTGACGTCATAAAGGCCAAGCCTTGTTTGAAAAATTGGACATTTAAAAAAATTAATTAAAAAATAGCTGTTGGGAAAATGAAAGCATTTTCTGGGTCTACGTTATTATTATTATTATTTTTTTTTTGCTTATTCTATAAATTTCAGTGACTAAAAATAGTACTTTTGACTGACGGAAACAACCTCATTCGTGCATGTGTCTTCTTGTGATTTTAAACTGTAGTTCGTGGTAATTCCACTGCATCTGGTTATCATACATTAAAAAATACGGTGATCTCATTTGCATACTATTTACTTGTGCCTAATATACATATATTGTAGACAATAATTTAGATAAACTTTTTAGATCCAAAAAGTAACGACTTGACCATAATTATTCAATTCTTCAACCCCCTTTTTCTTCAACTATTTGTGTATTAAATTAAAGAAAGAGCTTTGGACAATGTGTTTGTTTTAGATATTAAATTCAATGCCTTTTAACGATTTCGTATTTTAGAATTATTCGTTTCACCGGCAAGTTTCAGTTTCGGATTTAAGGTGGAATATCCTTTACAATATTGTCCTTCATTATAGGAATATAATCAGTACCCTCCTGTTCCGTGGCGCATTCTGAATGGGATAAGGGTTACCAGGGCACCCTTCTGGTTCCACCGCCTCGTGCCCCCTCCCCTCCATAATGCTTAGTTTAATGTGTTTCAAAAATATTTACAACTGAAGGGAGCAAAAAACGCGTCTTTGGGAAACAAAGTGATTTCAATAGGGAAAACATAATGGTGTTGAGGTAAAACTTTAATTTCTCTTAAAATTTAATACTTTTAAAAAGAAATCCCCGAGTTATAAATTCTCAATAGTTTCAGCTAATTGGTCAGCTACTCCCCCTCCGCCCTATTTCTTTTCTCTTTTCCTTACTATTTTTCTTTTTTTCTAGTTTACCTGAAAATAGAAAGTTCTCAAAATGCTACTCCTCCGTATCCTCCCCCCCCACCCCCCCCCCCCCCCACCCCCCCGCGCGCCAAAAGCATTACGGAGCATCTCCAATTTAGGTAAAGCTCACAAAAATCACTTAAAATTGCGTTTTTAGAGCTTCAATTTCGAATGGTTTCAGATAATATTCGGGCAAGGGCTTCCGGACCTCCTTACCTTAATATAATCAAAAATTAGGTTTTCCAAACATGACTTACGAAAACTTCAAGTTAGAATAGATTCTGAACCACTTCTCCTAATATCATAGAATATTGCTTAGGTTTTTAGGACTTATATTTTGAAAAATTTTCCAGGGGAGAGCTCCAGAATCCTCTTCTTGTAAAAATCTTCAATGTTGTCTACAATCGGAATGGGACTATTCGGCGCGGCCGTTTCGGCGCGAAACCCATTTCGGCGGGGCCGTTTCGGCGCGACCGTTTCGGCGCGGTCCATTTCAATACGACCTGTTCAAAAATCGAAATTGTTAGCATGTAAATCTGCCAAACATTGCTTCAAAATTCAAGATATCTTTTGTTTTTTTAAGTTTTGTAAAAAGTTTTATGAAGTAATATTTTTAAAGGTGTATTTTGTTTTCTTTTTTATTATTAGTTGATAACATGTAAGTTTAAAAACCTCTTCATAATTTTTCGAAGTAGATATAAGTTAGGAAACAGCATTGACATTTTTCTATGAAATGTAATTAAAAGACTCTTTCAATTTAAATTGATTTTTTTTTTTTCGTTGCTGATCATTAATTTGTGCACTTACTTAAATATCTTTTCTATAAAAAATTAAAAAATGTCAACTAATAATAAGATGAATTTTTTATATTTTTTATTGGAAAAAGTTAACGTGTTGAGAAACTCACACGTAACCCTACTCTCTACAAAGTTAAGTTGTGTAGTGTGCTTTAAATACAGGATGTACAAGAAAAAACTTTATTATGTAAAGATTATTATTATTTATTGCTTTTAAGTTTCATGAAGACTAATATAATGAACAAACAATATTTTAAACTTTTTTTTCAAATAAAAATAAAGTATTTTGTGCCTTTTTAGTTCCTGTAACTGTTCTATAGCACTTAACTGTCGACTGACTATTTCGTAACAGAAAAAAAGGCAATAATAAAAAAAATATATAATAATAAAACTTTTTAAAAAAAAAGTAATTTACAAAAAAATTATAAATTGATTACAGAAAAATAGTAGTGTTTAGAACTAACTTTAAAAAATAAATGATTTTTTTGTCAATAAAAAAAACAAACATTGCCCTAAATTTACCTTGATGTCCGTACATGGGTTTGTAATAGTTAAGTCGAGCTTTCTGGTTAGTTTGAAACGTGTTTTCACGTGAAGAAGACTTATGAAATTATTTCCAATAGCTACTACAACAAAGAAATAATCACCACAGAAACACAAAACGGCTCAGCATTAATTAAAAAAAAAAAAAAAAAAAAAAAAATCGACAAAGAGGTAGGATTGGTACTGGCATTATTTGCTAATTTTTCAAGATATTTTCTTTTATGTTATCGCAGTAAAACATACGTGGATCACATATGCCCCCTCTTTTCCCCCGCTGTAAATTTTGAAATAAATTTTCACTAGCTTCTAGAGCGCTAAATTCATTCTTCTTCCAGAAATCTTTTTCCTTCTTTGAACTAAAATTTCTGAAATTCAAAAAGTTCAGAATGCAAAAATCTGGCGCCGAAACGGCCGGCGCCGAAACGGTCAGCGCGGAATCGGCCAGCGCCGAAACGGCCGCGCCGAAACAGCCGCGCCGAAACGGTCGCGCCGAATCGTAACAATTGCGTATTTGGGAAGTTCAATTTCGAAAAATTGGAACGGAGAAAAGGAATTGAGTTCTATTTTTAAAAAACGAACGGGTAGAATTCCAGAGCTCCGTCGCTTAGTCTAATGCCAATAAATATGGCCTGTAATCATATTTTAAGACTTTAACTTCTATAAATTTCCGCCGAGCCCCTTGTACCTTTTTTCTCCATAACACCACCATAAACGGTATAAAATTGCGTTTTTCAAACTACAAGTTTCAAAATCTTTCCGATTGTTCATCACCTAGAGATTAGATAAATATTCAAAGTGGCTTTAACTGAGATATTGAAATATTTTCTTCTTCCAAAAAAAAAAAAAAAAAAAAAAAAAAACCGCATTCTTAGCATATCAGAGGAGCTGCTGAGTTTGGAATAATTTCGAGATATGAAGTAAACAAGTACACCATATTGCGAAATTAAATATTCACACATTATATTTTGTATAAACTAAATGCCAAACGTATTTTTTTTTCATTTCATATTTGTCTACAAAACCTCCCTCCAGGTGGTAACTAAATTTTCATCGGACACCAGACCATGAAGGCGCTCAAAAGACATTTGCACGACGGCGCCGATCAGGCTTGGCGCGGCCCTGGCCGTCATGTGTCTCTGATTCTGCCCATTAATTTTTTACAAATAGATATCTATGAGAGCCCAAATAAATATTTTTAGATTTTTTGAATGAAAATTACACTTTGGAGAACTTTTTCAAAAATTCGATTTTTGATTATTTTTCGGAGACACCGTATTGACATAAATTTAGAAAAAATTCGCTATTTTTTTATTTTTCAACCAATTTAAGCTGAATTTGGTATCAATTTCAAGCTAACTCTTTTCTCTTTCAGTGTAAATAACAAAGTATTCTGTGAATAGTATTCTTTGTTCCCACTCCTTACCTAAAGTAGTTTTTGTACTTTTTTTTGTGAGATTAAATAAGTGATATCTCCGGAGTACCAACTATGATCTGCATCAATTTTTTGTAGAATATTTAAATCATTTTCTTGCTATTAGAAAGAGGTAGAAGGGTTTTTTTTTTGTTTTGTTTTGAAATAAAATAATAAAGTTTGTTTTGGAATTGTGCTTCATACTTCACAAAAAAAAAAAAGAAAGAAAAAAAGAAAATGTACTAAATATTAAGAATAATAATTTGAAGAATAGTGCAATTTTTTTTTCTAATGCCATTATTTTACATGTTTTTCGATATTAAAAGATTTTAAAAAAGAAGAATTACTGTTGAAAAGTTTTAATATCATAAACTTGCTTGAATTACGTAGCACCTGTGACAATGATCCTCTACTCTTACAATACTTATGCAGCGCAACTCTAGATTTCTCTGAAGAAGATCATTTTTGCTGATTGCTTTATATTTTAAAATCTCTTTGAAACTTATTGATAAAAATTCTGATTTTCTCATCTTTAGATACAAAGGAAATGTGTTCCATTTGCCATCTTTTTGAAGAGTCAAACAGAAGGTATTGAAGGAAATTTTGTAAATTGTTCTGCAATGAAGAAAAAAAGTTTGAGATAATTTTGAATTGAATTAAGAAATCGAGTAATTTTTAAAAATAAATGCAGTGCGCATAAGAACCCCTTTCATTTAACATTTTATAATCGACTAAAGCTATGTGTCGATTCACTTTCAAAGCATTAGAAGAATGATGTGTAATATGGCCTACAAACTGTGTTGCTTGGATTATGAAAGAAATCCAAACAATTTCTTATACTAGTACCTAGGTACAAATCTGGTCATTTTTTAACCGTAGTGTCAAAATCATTATTAGTTCAGAGGTTTCATTTAGTTTTGCAATGGCTTCGTTGTTACCTGAGGAATGATCTGATTCATACTCACTGCCTTAAAAATTAATTTACTATGACTACTTTGAGGAAAAATTGAAAATATTTCTCTTCGTTAAGGTAATTTTTGTACTTGGTACGAGTACAAGCAATTGTTTACGGTGCGTTAATAATGCAAAAAATACTGTTGTACAAAAATTATACAAACATTGCACACGTTATTCTTCTTGCGCTTTGAAATTTAACCGACATAGCTTTCGTCGATTATAAAATGTTAAATGAAAGGCATGCTCGAGCGGACTGCATTTATTTTAAAAAATTATTCTATCTGTTAATTCAATTAAAAGTTATCTCAACCTTTTTTTTTTTCTTGAATGCAGAACAACTTGCAAATTTTCCTTCAATACCTTCTGTTTGATCTCTCTAAAAAGATGGCAGATGTAGCACATTTCCTTTGTATAAAAAAAAGAGAAAATCAGAATTTTTATTTTTAAATAAGTTTTAATTAGCAAAAAAAAAATCTTCTTCAGAGAAATCTAGAGTTATGCTGCATGAGTACTGTAAGAGGTGAGAATCATTGTCAGGTGTTACGTAATCCAAACAAGTTCATGCTATATAAAAGTTTTTAATAGTAATTGATTCTTTTTTTTGTCTTTTAATGTCGAAAATATGCAAAATAATGCCATTGGAAATGTCTTTTTGCACTATTCTTCGAATTATTATTCTTAATATTTAGTATATTTTCAATCAAAAGTTTTTTTTTGTAAAGTCTGAAACTGAGGTTTTGCACAATTATTTTCCAAAATGAACAACTTTTTAACGATTAATTATTGATACAAATCAATTTTTATCTTTTGATATTCCAGTATTATTTGTTCTGAAAAGTTTTTTTTTTTTTTTAAGCTCAAAAAGACTTTAAAGTAATAGAAAACTTGCATTTTCGGCAAAAATAACTTTATTTATTTATTTTTTTTAAACAACGAAAAACACCCTTCTAATTTTTTCTACATTGCAAGAAAATGATTTAAATATGCTAAAGAAAAGAATTTGATTTAGATCATAGTCGGTACTCTAGAGATATGACTTATTTAATCTCTCAATTGAAAAAAAGCATAAAAACTGACTTTGGATAAGGAGTGGAAACACAAAACTATTCAGAATACTTTCTGTTGTTTACACTGAAAGAGAAAAGTATAAGCTTGAAATTGATACCAAATTCAGCTTAATTGTTTGAAAAATAAAGAAATTAGAGAGATTTTTTAAAATTCATGCCAAAACGGTAACTTCGAAAAATGCTCAAAAATTTTCGAAAAAAATCTCCAAAGATTATTTTTATTCAAAAATCTAAAAAAAATTAATTTGAGCTTCTCTCATAGATATCTATTCGCAAAAAAATAATGGACAAAATCGGAAACATGACGGCACGGCCGACTTTTTAATTTAGGCGATTTGACGTGGAATGATCCTAGATTAAAATCATATTTGTGTTGTTTTTTTTCCTTTCTCATTCTGAAATAACTACTATTCAAGGCACTTTCTTAGTCGCCCGGGATTTCTCGGACTCTGTTTATTTACAGAAAGAGAGTGAGTGTGAAAGACAAATAAAAATGAATTTGTAAGCTGGTCTATGGTTAGCAAGCATTTACGTTCCTTCTGATTGCTATCCTCTGAAAACGGAGGATTTATCTCTCCATTCTCTTCTTTTCTCTAGAGGTTAGCGACCTCCGGATCATTTTCTCAGGCGCTATAAAAATAATACGATTTAAAAACCCCTATCGAACACCCCTCATCACTTTTTACGATGCCACTTCCTGCGGCAAAAAGAAGCGACCTACTTTCGGAAGCCATCAGAAGAGGGTAAAAACCATCCCGAGGAAAAGTTCTCTTTAAAAAACTTGAGCATCGCAGCTGGTGAATTTGAATACTCGAGTTTTTTTTCCCTTGCCTCACCCTTCAGTGTACCGTTTTTTCCCTACGGACACATTGTGACGGTACCCATGTTTGCGGAAGGATGGAGGAGAGACAAGCGGTATAAAAAAGGGGGGAATTTTATGCGCTGCTTCCGGCAACAAAACTTTTCCGGGGGTGTTCGAAAGTTCGATTCGAACCCAGCTGCAGAGGGAATTCGAAACGGTGAGGGTCAACCCATCCCCAGAAGTTTCTTTTCTGCATAAAAGTTGAAAGGTTTAATGCACCTCACCACTCCTCAAATAGGAAGAGGTCGTGGCGGTTGGTTGTCTTTCAAAGTTCCAAAGACATCTCAACCAAAGCCTGACTGAGGCAGGGCACACGGGGCAGTCACTGGCCACGTGTAAAGAGGCCCTCAAAAACAGAAATAGCAACATCAGAATTAGAATGTTAATAACTTCAGACGTATCTCTAAACTGCACTTTTCCAAAGTCAATAATCTGTTGCTTTCTTATCAAAATACAGGGAGTACATAATTATGCGACCGTATTTTAAAGTTGTTTAGCGGCAAAACTTTTGCTCAGAAATTAACGAAACGAAATTCTGCGTACAAGAACTGAACGGATGGGGATTTGTTCGAGCGAGTAAAAAATAGTACACAATTTTGCCACCAGAGTTCGCATTTTTACAAGTTACATATTTATTATACATTTACGATGTTTTTGAAACAAAAATTGCATTAAAACATGTTTAATATGACAGGGAAAGGCTATGAACATATCGTGATCTTTATCGACATATCGTGACCTTTAAGATTACGTAAAACTCAAGTTCTAGTATTACCATGATTTAACAAACGTCTAAATGCCTCCGAGCTCTGAAGCTAAAAGTCACATGGATCCAGGTTTGAGGATTGGGAAATTTTTTATTCGCTCAAACAAATTCCTATCCTTTCGCTATGTTGTACACAAAATTTTGTTAATTTCTGAGTTATAGCTTAATTGATAGACAACTTTGAAATAGATGCCGTGTAGTTATGGACACCCTGTATTCCTCCTTCAAACACCAATGTTCTAAAAATTGGTAATTTCGCTATCGCATACACTTATTTATTCAAATTTTTTAATAAAAAACTGAAAACCATCATTTTCAATTTTAAAAAATAAATGCAAAAACCAGGAAAGCCCAAATTTCTCTCCTTTTTTTTTCAAATTCATTTTTGCGTGTGGACAATATAAATATTACGATTGGTGCAGCAGCGAGACGCAAATGTAAGGTCAGGCCTGTATTTAGTAGTAAACTAGCTGCATTGCCCGGCTTTGCCCGGTCTACCTTGAAAAAAACCATTGTGTCAAGTGAAGTATCTTCAATAACCAGGATTAAATGAAAGAAAAAAAAACATCATTCAAAATTTTCTCGCCAAACAATGACGACAGATACTAAAATACTTTTAAGAAATTAAAATAAAACGAGAAAGATGGATTTAAAATGCGTAACCATGGAAACACAAAATAAAATAAGTTTAAGAATTGAAAATGAGAAAGATGGAAATAAGCAATGAATTCAAAAAGCGTTACCGTGGAAACGCAAAATAAAATGGTTAAAAACTTGAGTAGAGAACAGATTTTTGAACTTCATTTAATTCGCTTGTAACTTTTTTTCTAATAGAGATAGAGGGTTAAACTTTCGACCTTAAGTCGAGTTAGATCTGGAGTAAAAAAAACAGCTCTTTCCAATGCTGTCAAAAAGAAAACTGTGGGACAATTCCTTCACTTTTTATTGATGGATTTAATGAAGAAAGTAGTGCCTAAATTTCAGCTAAGCCTAAAAAAATTCGAGCTAAAAACGTAAAAAACTCCCGCTGCAATTAAGTTAGAGCATTGGAACAAATTGCATAGAACGCGGAAAATTCTTCTCTTTCCAACGATATGTAATATTACTATTTGCGAGTAATTTTTCACCCCTATATTCGGGAATTTATGTGAAAATTGGGCCTAAATTGGAATAAAAAAAGAACTATTCATCGAATTGTTTTCGAACTGGTCTGCAAACCTTCTCAGGACTTAAAGGAACAAACTGAAAATTTCAACAAAATCGGCCGGGTAGTTCTCGAGTTTTGCGAGTTCAAACAAACAGACGCTTTTTGGAGACTTCATTTTATACTATGTAGAGATAATGTGGGAAAGATAATAGAGTTTCTTAACCTTTGGGACTGTAGGACTGTGCTTCGCAATAAAAAACGCTATGGGAAGAGTCCGTACAAACTCCAGCCCAAGGCACCACTATGGCTTAATCCCAGGGCTGAGGGTATTAAACCCTCAGCCCTGGTGCCCATGCTCGATAGGTCTAAATCCTATTATCATCGTCCAAACTGTCGCAAATGCGACTGTAAATGAAAGCTGTTTATTTCCGAGTTCAAGGCCAAGAAAATATCGAAAAAAACTGTTTTCAAATAATTGAGAAAACTGAACGGCTTTAGAATTCTCATCATTCATCCACGACCCCCAAACAAAAGAATATCGATATTTATTGACACAAATAACGAAGTGCCAGAAGCGACGTCCGAGATCTCCTCCTGGTCACGTGCTATTTGCTTCTCCATCAGAGGGATAGCGCCAGTATTTATTTTTAAAATTTCGTTACGTTTGTCTGGGAATTTCACGGATGATTAGAAAAGCATTCCTCTCTTCGTTGCCGAAAACGACTCAGTCCTCCGTCTCACTTATACGCCCTCATTTCGGAGGGCAGATTACCGAAAAGGGAATGGAAGAAAACAAAGTGAAAGAGATTCACTTGAGAAGAGAGAGAGAGAGAAAACGCCGCGCTCTGTTTGGCCCGGAGGAAGTACTTTTGTCGTTATTAAACCCTTTATGTAGATTGAAAAGGTTTTATTTACACTATCGAAGGGCCCACACCCTCATTCCAAGAGACAAGACTCCATTTCGTAATTATGAAGTTCCACTGAACTAGATTTTCATCATCTTGAAAACATGCAGGTCTGCCATTTAAACACTTTCCAGAGGGGAAGGGGGATATATACCGTGCAACGGTGACAATATAAAGCACATTTCAAAGAAAAAAACAGTATTAATGTACAGTTGCGTTTTTTGATCTTTCAGTTCGGAAAAATTTTTGGGGAAGAGCCCTCGATTTCCATTCTCTGTCTAAATATCATCAAGGATAACTAAAAATCTCATTTCAAGAACTTCACTTGCAATTTTTTCTGGAGGAGCTCCGCAAATCTGCCCTTCTCCCCTAATTTGGTCAAACATAACGCAAAATGGATTTTGTGAACTTCACTTTCAAATAATAAATCCCCCCCTTTTTTAACGTAACCAAAGATAAGTATGAAATGTGCATTTAGTGGAGAGAGTTTAATCCTCGATTTCTCCTAGCAGCATCACCAAAAATAGCTGGAAAATTGCCTACATTTTAGATCTTCTACGTCGAAGAAGTTCGGGGAGAACCACCGAACATTTCCCAAACAAAGTCTAAAAATGCATTTTTAGCCCTTCAAATTCGAAAATTTGAAGCACCACCTACTACCCTAAAAAAAAGCGTTTTTAAAACTTCGGTATCAAAACATTTCTAGCGACTTTTCTTTTTTTTGTGTAACATATAACTTCTGAAACTTGACCTATGCGTAACGTTATCAAAGCTAGAGTAAATATAACCTAATTTTTATAACAGAAGATTTTCCAATGATGCATTTTCTTGCCCATACTTGACGACGGAAGTCCTAAAAGAACAAGTGCATCGTATGCTAAACATGATCACCCCTTATATTAATCAACTGCAATTGCACCATGACAGTATAACGGTGCGTGAGTGTCATGTTTCAGTCACTTGTGTTGGCACTTATAGTGGGACTCCGAGGAGCCATTTTTTTTGACAGGACAATACTCGGTCATACACTGCAAGGGTGTCAGAGGAGTTCTTTATCCACATTATTACCTTCGCTGGCCTGCGCGATTCCCTGATTCGTCACAAATTGAGCATAACTGGGATCACTTCAGACGGGGACAGCCTATGAATTTGATGAAATGAGTGGTACGCTTACAGTAACTGAGGTACGAGATGAGGTAGGACATGAACCCAGAACCCTCTGTATCCACCACTGGATGCACCTTGATTATTTAGATGGTTAAATTTATTTAGAGGATGCCATTTTACACCTTTAAGTATGTGCAATTTAGTACTACATTATAAATTCGTAAAATGTTGATATAAAATTAAAATAATAATAATTATTATCTTCGAGGAACGAATGGGGACACGTCAAAAGGGTGACTTTCTGGTTATTCAAAAAATTTTGTAGGAAAAATTAAATGAGTTATTGTTTTAATAAGAATGGAATAACATCGGAATAAATAGTTCTAACTAGTATTTAAAAAAAAAAAAAATCTAGGCCAAACAATCCTTGGGTTAGGCTTCTAGGACATAATATTGTTAGGATTTTGGAGAATCACCCTCGTGTTAATTTTCTCTATTCTACGATTCGTTAAAAAAAACTGAGGCTTGCCACAAGTTTTGAAACGTAAACGTCAGTTTAGTTGTGTCGTTCTAAACAACATTAAATTTGATTTTTATTGTTATTATTATTATAATTATAAAAAATTTAATTTCATAGAAAGAAATATTTAGTCAATTTCACTCATTTGTTCATTTTTTTTTTATTTTTAATTTCAACCATTGCGAAGATTTTTACTTTACCATCGTTAGAAAGAAATGGACAGCTTTCTTTTTAAAACCCGAGGTGAAGGGGATTATTAAAATATTTTTTAAAAATGGTATTCAAGTAAATGATATTATTCAACAATTTTTCCGAAAAGTTTCTTTTTAGAAACTTGGCTCTGCAATTTTGCTTAGGCATTTTTGTTCCCCTCCAAAGTTTTACTCCGTGCCAAGGCACGGAGTAATGGAGCTTTAGTCCAGCCCTGGGGGAAAAGGGGGAACATGTGAATAACTTTTTTTTCTTTTCTTTATTCCTCAAAAAATATTATCAATTTTTCGGAGAAAATGTGTTCCCATGATTGAACAGTCTTTTCTTTGTGCCCTGGATTTTTTTCAGATTTTTAAAAAGAATATTTCTTAACTTTATATAATTTTTTAAACATGTCTCCAATTGCTCACTTGTGGCACATGCAGGTAATTTTTTCAACAAATGTGTTCACTTTCTTTTCATTAAGTTTAATCTTTTCACTTCTAAAGGAATATTAATTTTACTCTTCTTTCAAATTTTACGAATAGGAAAGGTCAAAAATCATGAACTCACTTAGTGAGGTTCTAAAATACGCCTTTAATAACTCAACAGATTGCAAAAACTTAATTATTAAGTAATGAAAAGTACTCTTTCAGGAATTCAGTCTAGCTTCCAAAATCCAACCCCTGTAAAACGCGTTTCTGCGCAGTGCGACTCTTTCGGCAGCAAAACTTTCATTCCGGAATTCGTACTGCGACTAAAATACTGTCTGACTATCGATTACATGGAAAGGCTAATATCCGGTTTATAGGCGGAAATGGGCGTATCTATTAGTTTATAGGGATGTTAGTTTGTTTCATATGTGCACTTTTGCCTTTCTATTATTTAGCCTTAGTTTTGTAAAAATGAAAATTTGCTCACAGCAACATTTTTTAAATCTAAAATATATTCGATTTATATTCTCACGGCAAAAATTAATTGATTTATTTATTCACAACAAAGTGTTGAGCTTACCATTTTGCTCTTACGTTCCTGAACGAAATGAAAATAGTTTATTTCCTTTTTGTTGTTTCCAGGGTAACTACTTTTGTTTCCCTTATTTTATTTTTGAGATGCAATAAATGAATAAGGCACTAGTGACATTATAAAGCGCATGCATCAAAATCTCATCGTTATTTTCCCTTCTCCCCTGCTAGATTCATTCAGATGGAATAGTCTTTACTTGGCAGATTGCCGAATTACATACAATCCGTGGTCAAACAGTACACTGATGAAACATATATATATGATGAAATATATATATATATGTAAATATGTGTTCGCCTGTCATTGCATTACTGCTCTACTTTTGTTAAACATACAAAAAAAAAACCTAAACGTAACGATGCGTAAAAAAATAACGAATTGTTTTTGAAAAATAAATGTGACCAGGCTACAAAAAATTAAAAAGCAAAACTTTATTGAAAATCATTCAGAACAAAAACAAGTTAATAAAAATCGGAGAAGCGATGGTTATTTTTATTGCAAAAATAGCAATCGCAAAATCAGAATCACGAAGTCGAAACGTTTCGTACAAAAAATGTAAACATCACACAATTCATTTTTCTATTTTTTAAACGCCTTTATATATTAAAAAATAAATAAAATGAATTAATCTCCGGAATTAAAAGTTATCTCCCTTTTTTTTTGGAGGGGGATGGGGAATGGGAGGCAAACTCCTGAGCGACTTATCGATTTCATTAATATTGTTTTTCATACTGGGGGGGGGGGGAGGAACTATTTTCATGTATTTTGGTCGTTTTTTAAACTAATATAGAAACCTGATTTTTCACTATTTACAGATAATAGCAGTTTTTCCCAATATTTTGGCTAAAATACTCCACTTTGCTCAAAAATAGTAGCCAGTGGCAACCTAGATGAAATATATTTTTGTAACTTGGCCAATAATTACCTTATTTCACTCCTAAATTAAACAAATTACAACAAATGCACGCAGTTTTTGATAGCAGATAACTTGCTAACTAAATGCCTTTTACAAATCATATAGAAAGATATTAAACTTCAAACTTTTTAGAATGCTGAAATAAAATAAAAAGAATGTTTTTTTAAAAATTATTATTAGAAAGAAGCTCATAGGTCGGGGGGTATTACATCGATGGGATAAAAAAACAACAACGAATTCGGAAATAATCGTGGAATATCTATTCGGTATGAATCTGAAATAGGGCTATCGGACCTGATATCAGAATATTGACACCGCGATGTATCGTATTCTACACATTTAGTATCGATACATTTAGGCGCCCGACAATTCAACGTTTTACGAGCTAGGGGTTGCAAATGATATAAATTTAATGCATATTGACATAAGTAGTATCTGTAACAGAGAACAGCAACCGGCCATCTCGGTTAATAAATATACCAGCATATTATTCCCATAATAGCTGAAGAAAGGGTGCCCATGTGTGTGTATAAAGGGGGGAGGGGATCATGAGCCAGACTCATACCAATGAAATTTTTAGAGAAGTTATTTTAAAAGAATTTTAGTCTCCTTAAAGGGTGGCAGTTTTCTTTTGCAGTTTTTTGTCACACTTGAGGGGATAGGCATCTAGAAGATAAGTAAATATTTCACTCAATTAAATGAAAACTGCTAAAGCAGGGGTGCGGACAAAGGGGAGGGGGGAGGAAGGAGTCATAGTTCAGGCTTCACCATTGACTTTTTTGGAGAAGGTATTTTAAAATGATTTTTGTTTAAAATTTAAGAGTTGCACCCCGCCCCTTTTTTGAGAGGGGAGGCGCTATCGTTCTTGGGAGGAATGGGCACCTGATGCTTTGATGAGAATGAGTAGCAGAAGTAGGCCAGTTTCAATGTAACACAATCTCTTAATGCTAATGTTGTGCCCTAGATGATTTTTTTTAAAATATCAGTTTAAAAAATTATACTGAATGTTTATGTTCTTTATTCAATATTCTTGCTTAATTTCAGAGCTTTTTATTTCAAAGTGAAATAAAAGAAAGTGAATGCATGACATAAATCAGTACCACAAAATATGTCTTCTGCTTAGAAAATATTTCCAAACAAAGAGAAAGATAATTTATTTCCACTGCAGCAAATTTGAAACAGATGATTTTGGAATTTGTAATCATACATTTTTCACCAGCTGATATCACCAGCACAGGTGTAACTGGAATGTGAGAACAAGAACTGATGTAAATATTAATACAACACTTCCATACCCTTCCCTGGGTATGGGACAGCACTGTTCTCTTTTTGGCTCTCCAAAGATTTCAAGACTTTTGAAAGATTTATGACTTGCTTCATTATCAGTTGTTAGAGAAGTCACGAAGTCAGATTTCTAACTTTGCTGCACACAAAGTCTTTGATTTGGTAATGACAGCTACAATGAACTTCCACGTTCATGGCAGTTTTGATGAGTAAAATTCTAGAAATCTTGAAACACAAGAGACAAGACGCATTAATTAACCAGAATGGCATTATCAAGGAATTTCTTCTTCAATCAATGGCGTGCACCATTTTCTTGTGAGTGACGATATAATGTCTTCTGGAGAAAGTTTTGTGACAGACATCACACTGGAATCGTCTAGGATTTTCTGTGTGCCGCTCCAACACATGCCGCTTTAGAGTCTGCTCAGAATGGTATTGTCGATAACAGATGGTGCAGACGCATCGGTTCGCACTGGGATCTGCCTCGAAGTAAAGGGCACTTTCAATAATCTCACCTGAAACAAATAAACTTAGTTACTTTTTTCAATGGAAATAGATAGCATAACAAAATATTAAGACTACTTAATAATTATTCCTTAAAGAAAACTCCTAATAAAATTAAAATAATAACAATAATAATAAAAAAAATCATAATAAAAGCACAATTCAGCTCCAGGTTAAGTTATACATAAAATCAAAAATGTTGCAATAGTGTAGTATCAAATATATTGTAATACTGAATAGTGTAATAATAATTTAGTACAAATAAGGGATCTGGAACTATCCCTTGGACATTTTTCAAAATTGAAGTCTATAAAACAGTTGTAGAAAAGCTTTGGTCACTTTAAGGGAAGGTCATAACCTACCTGACCCACCTCCTGGATTTGCACTTGGTAGCAAGGCATATTAAGAAATCAGCTTCAATTTTGATGTTTGGGGGAGTAAAATAACTCATTTTTAGATTTTCAAAAGGGAGAAAATGTTAAGCATTAGGGTTTCACAAAAATATCTAAAAATTTCAACATTCATTTCATTATTTTAGCTTCTTAGTATGAATAACTTCTTGTGGAACATAATTATCATTATGCAAAGATACAAACACACACACCTCTCAAACTTGCAGTATGGGTCCAAGAGTAGTAAAGATTTTAGACTATTGTGGTTTTTAAGGTCAAGAAATTGTGTAGATTGTTAAATATTTTATTGCAAAAATGCTTTTTTTTTTTCCAAGCAATCATCATATAAGTAAAAACATAAAAATTATTCGTAAAAACGTATGTGACTTCAACTACATGTGCAATATAAAGATTACAAATTCTGATACACTCATCGGACAGGGTTCCCACTTCAGAGTGGAAATCAAAATACAGCACCCGATATTTTTCTATACACTACAGTAAAATTATATATACTATTATAAAATTAAGCGAAATTATGTAAATTACAATACAATTAAGCAAAAAAATTGGGATACAAAAGTGTATTAACAGCTAAACAAGAACTAAATAAATAACCCTAATGTATGAAATTGGCAAGTATGCAGTTATTAACTATTCAATTGAATCAAAGCATTAACTAAGACGGGCAACTTGTCTTAGCTATTAAGTTATACTATTTCACCAAAAGAAATGTGTATGGTTGTTTTCGAAAAAAAAAAACGAAAAGAAGTTGCGGATAAACATAATTAACTGCAATTTATTCAAAACATTGACCGAGACCGGTCATCGTGTTCTTTATCATTTTTTTAATTAAAAATTTGAATTTCAGCAAAAGAAAAAGTTTTGATGTTAAAAAAGCAGAAGAAGACAATGATGATGCAGGAAAGGCAGGTTAAGCAGGGAAAAAAAGGGAACGGGAGACAATTTGATTTTGTCCATAAAGAACTTCAATTAAAAAAAAAAGGAATAAAGCACTCTGCAAAAGTAAATCAGAACTTAAATTCAAAATTAAGTAGTTTAAAGAACTTTGAAGGACACATGGGAACCCTGCATGGTTTAAAAGTTAATGTTGTTGAAACTTAAAAATAAGTCTTCAAAATAAACAAATACAGTCGGACCCAGATTTAACGAATTTTTCTCCCCCCTCCCCCCCACCGAGTAAAATGAAGGCAAAAACCTCTATTTACCAAATAAACCCCGAATTAACAAATTATTTTAACAGCGAAAAAAAATATTTTTCGTTAATTTTAGTTAAAAAATAGTGTATTGCTTTCCAAATGATCTATCCATCTTTTCTAAAGCAGAAAGATACTTTTCTTGAAATAAGCAATTTTTGAGGGGCGATGGTGCAATCGAAAGCGCCTTCATTCTTCACAGGAGCAGTTGAGTCATGAGTAACTCCTCCAGGTGGATTTATCTGTCCCTCAGAAGAAGTCACTCCTGGGATAGACTTTAACGATTATGTCACATGTGATGATGGACTCTCTACTACCTGTGCAACTGAAGTGAATGAAATTGTTGATTTGTCTGAATCAATGATAAGCGATTCTGATGCAAAAAGCGATAATGAAACTCTCATTCAAACTGTTAAATTTTCTAATGCTTTCTGGAAACTGTAAAAACGTATCTCATGCAGCAGGATGTAAATGACACAGTATTTTCTTCTCTCCATAAAGTCGAAAGAGAACTATTTCGAGTCAAGTATCAAGGAAATCGTCAAGCATTTATTATTCAGTATTTTAAAATTTCAAATTAACTAGTGTGTAATAAGTTGCGGAATGCTATAAAAAGTACAATTTCTAAATATGGATACTTTTGTTTAGTTGCTTATTAGGGCTTTTAAATCAGGTAAGTGCAGATTTTCTTATTTTTTCCACACCCCAATATTACTAATAACCTCGATTTAACGCAGAAAAGTTTCGGTCCCGATGAACTCGTTAAATCGGGGTCCGACAGTAGTTCAATCTTTATGGACATTTCACATCTATAATGTTATTAGTGTGATAAGTTTCTACTCAGCAAACTGCAGGATTCATCGATTAGATATGAAGTCTAATGTGGACTAACAACATTTGCAGATTCTAGGTTTCGGGGATTAGGGATAAGTTTAAAGATTTGAGGAACAGATGCACTACCAGGATTATTGTTTTAAGCTATAAAATGTTTAGCAAATGCATTTCATGATTCTGCACTTCTATAGAAAGCAAAACTTATACATATCTCAAACATCTTAGTATATGAAAAATTGTTGATAATGATTTCTTTTACTGTAAGACACAATCAGATTATAACAACAGCTCGAAAATTTTATTTAGAAGGTAGATTTTTGCTAAGCAATCACAGTAGAACAAATGAAACGGAGAGAGTGAAGAAATGCTGAATATAGAAAATTAAAGAAAGAAAAAGGTTTCAAAAAAGATATATTTCATTGGAAGATTTTGAAAAAGAAAGTTTTATTTTCATTTTTAATACATTACATAACAGTACTGTTATCCAAATCCACATAGACATTTTTGATGAGTAACATCTGTTCTGTAAATAGTACCAAGAAAAAACATTATGTTCCCAAACAGTTTGTGAGGTGAAATATAAATGCTGAATGTATATATTCACTGTCTTACCACATTTGCAAAGCAGCCAGTTAAGAAGATTCTGTACGAGTGAGGGGAAAAAGGAAAAAATTGATATGCATGGATCGGTCAATTCAATGCAACTTTATTTAATATAAAGGCATACACATGTATCTGCAGGGGCAAATATCATTCCTGCAGCGTAATAGACACATTCGTTTAAACCTCCAAAACGGATGTTTGCCTTTTCCATCTCATCGGTGGTCAGACAGTACTCAAGTATAATGAAATGCTTTATTTCAAATTTGCTTGCAACTTTTCTATGAGATCTATTTTAGAAGATTTTTTCTTACTATATTAACAACTTTGAATCATGCACACATAGATGAAAATTTAAAATCGTTTAAAGAATAATTGAGATTTTACATTTAAAATTTAAAAACTGTCTGCCGAAAGCCCACACTGTTCATCTTCTGCAATTCAAATCTTGAATAAAATAAAAACTAAACTTTTTGCATGCAGAAAACATTCTACATGCTTTCTGAGGTCTGTCACTTCAGTTAAAAGTACGTCCATTCTTTGCATCACAAGGCAAAAGGCTGTACGAATATAAAAGAATGTTTCCTGAAACTGAAGTAAACCAGACAAAACTTAAGAAAATTGGCAACATACGTATGAACAGAAGCAATGCTTAGCACCACAACAATTCGTTGTTGAACCCAGTGGCCAATTTACCATGTTGCAATTAGGAACTGCCCTGAAGGGAATTTAAAAATGTACATGATAAATGTTTTACCTAGTTCTTCAATAGACAAGGGGTCCACAAACGTGTGGCAACAGGACCTCAAAACAGTTCATCCGCCACTTGTTCATTCAAACAAAACAAAGGTTCATCTGCTTTTATATAGTAAGACCACATTTGGAGTATGCTGTTCAGTTTTGGTCTCCTTATCTCAAGAAATATATTTCTGTGTTGGAAAGGGTTCAAAGAAGAGTTCCTAGACTAGTAAGGAGATTTTCAGATTTAGATTGTGATACCAGACTTAATAGGCTTGATATGTAGAGAGTGGAGCAAAAGAGAGTCAGAGAGGACATGATTCAGTTGTTTAAATTTATCAGGATGAAAGATGTTAACGGATTAAATTTTTCCACGAAAAGCCGGACGAGGGGGCATTGGATTAAGCTATTCAAATCTCAGGCTAACCTGGAAATTAGGAAATATTACTTCTTTAGAAGGTTGTGGGGCACTTGGAACAGCTTACCAGAAGAGGCGGTAATCAGCAAGGGGGTGGATAGCTTTAAGATCTTCATTGATCTTCATTGGGGACTAATAAATGGACTAGGACCAGCCTAGCTGGGCCCAGAGCCTATTGCTGGTCGTCACATTTGTATTTGGTTGGACGCTTCCATAATTTATAATAATTTTGTGGAAATACTGAATTTCCAAGCAAGCCTCCCTCCTCCCACAACATGTCTCGAGCAAAATATATTAACAAGAAAATTAATAGTAACCTGTTCAATCATAATGCAGTTTACTACTTACTTTATCTACATTAAAATACATATACAAGATAAAAAGGTAATACTAAAAACTAAAACTAAAATAAAATAAATTTCAGGTAATATTCAAACAAATTTTAACTCTTAAACTTTTAAACAATTTCAGTTTGATCAACAAACTTAAAGAAAACAGAATATATAGTTAAATTACTTAGTATTATCTAACTATCACATCAGAAATTTAGTACTTGATAACTCGAAACAGATAAGCTTTTCCCCATCTCATTCAAGTAAAAGACATTTATGGCTCAAAACAATGTAAATAAACATGATTAACAGACGTAAGTCTAACTTTGTAGGAGCTTATATTTGAAATGAAAGCTTACATTGATGAAGAACTTATATAAATAAAAACAAAACTCACAAATAGCAATACTAATTAAATAATAAAGAAAATTTAAGAGTAAGTGATCTTTTTTCAGTTTTTTTTTTTTGCATTTAAAGAGTGATAAATAAATGTCCTTTAACACAAAATAAATAAACAGATATGCTCAACAAGAACAATACAAAATATTAAGACACAAATTTCTCTCAGATGTAGATAAACATATTTAGCATTACAGAATAGAAATGTTTAATAATTTGCATAATTCTCACATTTTGTTTTTCTAAGTGAAAATCCATCGTCATTTTCTGAAGCTCCACTGTGGGCAGAGGACAAACATATTGGATCATATCACATAACAAAATAGTGAGCAACATCCGGACATTACTTGAAAAAGTGTCAAAACATAAAAGTTCTCTTGATTGAAGAATCTTGTTACTTATAGTTTTAAAATGTTAGTGCATTGCTTGTAGGAATCAAAATAACTGCTTTTGTCTCTTCTATTAAATTACTGAACTATTTCACGCAGTTCATACAATTCAAAAGGAAATAGTAAACATCATTCTTCTCCTCCTTATCTCATTCTCCTCTATTTTGCTGTTCAGTTTTGGTCTCATCTCAAGAAAGATATAATTTCTTTATTGGAAAGAGTTCAAAGAAGGTCTACTAAGCTAGTAAGGGGACTTTCAGATTTAGATTATGATACCAGATTTAATTGGCTTAATATATATAGCCTGAAGCAAACGAGGGTCAGAGGGGACATGATGCAGTTGTTCAAATTTATCAGGATGAAAGATGTTAACGGATTAAATTTTTCCACGAAAAGCGGGACGAGGGGGTCATTGTTTTAAGCTATTCAAATCTCAGGCTAACCTGGAAATTAGGAAAAATTACTTCTTGAGTAAGGTTGTGGGCACTTGGATGAAGTTCTAATGAGCAAGGGGGTAGATAGCTTTAAGAGAATCATTGATATTTATAGGGGACTAATAAATTGACTAGGATTAGCCTAGCTGAACCCATTAGCCTGTTGCTGGTCACCATACTTGTATCTATATTTATAGCACTAATTCTTTCCAATTTCATCAAAATATATCTCATCAAATCTTTCTTTATTGTATATTTCTATCATTTTCTCATATCAAAAATGAATATCCAAAGAATAGTTAAAAGTCACAGAGCAATCAAAAAGCTCAATTTTTGGTCTGCAAAAATATACCATGCACCATTTTCTTATGCAGCACAACATACTCTTGTCTCGAAAAATCTTTCAGGCAGACATCACAGTTGTACCGCTTCCGATTGGCGACGTGTTTCTCCTCCACATGCCTCTTCAACTTTGCTTTGGAGCTGAATCGCTTGTTGCAGACGATGCAGAGTGGCTCGGAAGTAGCAAACAGCAGGTCTGATACATGTTCAGTTTGCAGGTAAACCGTGTGTGGTGGACTGAATCCTAAATAAAGGAAGCACACTTTTAGGAAACTGTATAGTATTCAACATTTGCAGACAAACATGATTTATTCTACTTCTTATAAATTACAAGTATTTGCTACACATATTTTAACCCTTTGAGGTGCCTACAAAAAAAGCTTTTCCCTCCTAGTAAATTTAAAGTGATTATAACATGTAACTGAAGAGTATTATATGTCATTCAAGAATCCAAGGATCCTGTTTAGAGACTCCATTTTATGTCCTCAAAAATTGCATAGCAGTTAAACACGCTTTGGAAACTGACGACATAGAACTGCAATGGCAAGTTTTTAATGAAACACCGCAAAGGACCAGCAACAGAATTTCTTTCAGTAGTCTGCGGCACAAATTAAAAATCCAAAAAATAGTTTGCAAGACAAACCGAGATTAGATTTATCTCAAGATTAAAAAAAGCATTGAGAAATACTTAAAAGTAAGATGATAAATTAAAAACAATTACATTGGACATAATCTCTAGATGGGATGTAATCTATGGAGTACATCCTATAAAATATGGCACAACACTAAGTTCACTGAAATTTAAGTTTTTTTCCCTCCAAAAATTTTAGGGCTTTTTCCACCTCTTACTTAGAAATAGTCTGCAGGCTCTCTCAAGAATTTGCGACCTACGTTGCAACATTACGCTGTTTCTGCTATTGAGTGCGAAGAATTACACTAAGTTCTTTTTTCAAGGACAGTTTTCTTTATGTACTAAACTGTGGGTGGCACATGATCAACTTGGCACATTAGAAAGTCTTCTTGCCACGGTAAAAAACTTCTCACAATGCAAAAAATGTTGCAATGTTTTGGTACATTTTAATACCAGAAAAAATGACAGGTGGATAGGCTAATACTTTGCAAATGATAACATTCTAGTCTGATAGTAAAATACTTTCCACGTAAAATGAAGAATTTTTTTTTAAAATCAAAACCAGAATGCTTTATCGCCAGCTACACATATCATTAAAATTTTCTTTTTATTTGCAACATTTGTTTATATGGAATAAAAGTTGCATTTTATATTTTTAAAATTTATTACAAATAAATGCAATATCTATATTAAGTAAAGGTATTTACAAAAAAAATATAGGCACTCAAACAAAATTACTTTTCTAATTATTTTTAATTTTGGATTTTAATAGAAAATTGTTTGACATCCTTGTATCAAACATATAGTGGCTCCAAAAAGTGTTCATACACCTTGAAATTATGTAGTAAAACCAAAATAAAGTAAAACTGAATTCGAATATGAAGTCCAATTTTTTTTTCACATCATTCCTCTGCCATTCTAAATAAAACCCAGTAGTCTTTTTTTAATATTGCCTGATTTTATTATTGAAATTTGTCAAAAAAACGAAGAGACAAAGAAATAATACGTCACAAAAGTCATCGTACATTGAAATATTTTCGAATAAATTCATGATTAAAATTATCACGTCATATTTTTATTATTTTTTCATTATGTTGACACTGTAAAGTGATTTGGGTTTAATTTTTTGTTTATTTTTTCCCTAATATTTTGCTTATCATTTTAAAATGGTTGGTATTCATAAAAAACAACAAACGTCATTTGAAATTCGATTTTTTCCCTCACAGTAGTGGTAAATTGGTTTGAAATACCTCTAAATTAGTTATTTTATATCATTCTATAGTAAAGTGTTTGATAAAATGCTTTAAAGAAAAAATTGGATTGAAAACAAAGTAAGAAAAGATCAACCGACAAAGTTAATAAAGCGTGATCAGAGATTTACAGTTAAAAATTTGTGAAAAATACACATTTAAGTGCAGTAAAAGTTTCTGCAGAATTTAATGCAAAATTTTACAATTAATTTTCACCTCAAAATGGTCGCCAAGTTCTCTGATTGTTCGTACGAAAAACAGAAAGGTTACACTTTCCGTCGCAAAATCAACGATAAATAAGCTCAAAATGCTTTGAAGTAACGTCTTACTTAGAGATGAAAATAAATTCAACATCTTTGGTCAAATTATTGTATAATTGTAAAGAGAAGAAGAAATGAAGAATTTAATCTTTAGAATTTAGTTAGATCAATTAATCAAGGCGGTGAAGGTGTTCTTGTGTGAGGGGATTCAGGACTTGGAAGTTTGGAATTTTTTGGCGAAATAATGAATCAGGCTGTTTGTTTAAATATTTTAAAAACCAATTTTGAACTCTTAGCCAAAAATTTGGTTATCGAAAACAACTTTGTTTTTTATCAAGATAACGGTAGAGCCACAGTTTTCAATGTTTGTGTTTGGTGCCCCAAAAATTGTTCTCCTCATTCGCTAGATTTAAAATTAATGTAACATATTTAGAGAAATCTGGAGGCTAGATTACAAAAATACACCATTGAAAGAAAAGCGAACTAGAAACAGTAAGACTCGAAGTGTGGTTGAACATTTACTCAAAATTGCACAAAAAAGAAAAAAAAAACAATGAAACCTATTCTCAGACGTTTAAAAGCTGTTGTTGATACTGCATGATATTCTACTAAATAATAACTTAGTAAAAAGTTAGATTATTTCCTTATACAGATATTTTTTTCAAAGTGTATGAAGACTTTTGTGAGGACAAGTTTCTGGCACTTTTTGTTTATTGATTTCTGAAAAATCAAGCTTTATTATGTTATTAAAAATTTTCATGTCGTTTTGTTGAAAGTAGATCATAGATCTTATAATTAAATGTCTATTCCAAAAGACTAATTTTAACCAATGGACAGAGGCATATTTCATTGAAAATCATAAGTGTACGAACACTTTTGGGAGCCACAGTATTTGAAAACCAACTTAATGAATATAGTTTTAACATGTTTGATAAGCCTAAAAAGAACATCTTACAATATAAACAGCACTGTTGTATTGTACAAATTGCATAAAATTTAAGTATCAAACAATAGCCATAGAATCAATATGTTTTTAAAATTTTACCATAAAATACAATTTTGCAGAATTATAAATTTTTTTTTGCAATAATTTTCCTGTAAATTAGCAGTTTTTTAAGTCGCAGTGGAACCTCAGAAATTTGAACTAATTGGGGGTGATTCGGAAAATTTGGATTTACCTGATGGCTTATTTATATGTATATATATATATATGTATGTATAAACTCTTGTTATTTGTTCAATCAATAGTGATCTGAAACTCGTTGTTTTAAATTAATAATGAAGCAATTTTACCCCTGATAAGGCATGGGTGCCTAATTAGTCATCTACGTTACAGTAGCAGGATGCATATAGTATATAGTATGCATGTATAGTATAGTATAAAACAGCAGGGTTTGTTGATTTAAATCAGCTTGATTTAAATCATGATTTAAATTAATTGATAAAAAAAAACATTGATTTAAATCAATTGATTTGAATCAAGTGATTTTTAAAATCAAAATCCTAAATTAATATCAGTTCATTTTATTTTTAAAAATTAATTTTTCATTTTTAGAATGTGTTGCTCTAAATTTAACTATGCCGCATTATACAATCTTAACTTCAACAGGCAAAACTACATAGGTCCCTCTTGATATGTGTGAAACAGATTTTCTTTCTTTCAATATTGCTTTTACTCCAAAATTACAGTTCAATTCAGTATAGAACCAAATAAACATTTTCAGTTTTCTCATACACCATCACTGATATAATTAAGAAAAGTAATTGCTCAAGATATTCTTTTGCACTAAAACATACATGATGATGGAAACCATATTTTTAAGCAAAGAATAAAACAAAATCACTTCTTATCGAAGTATTATAACAAATTTATAAATCTTAAAAATGTATGGAATAGTTCGAGAACTTATCTTAGTTTGAAAAGTAAGCTGAATAGATTCATCTACTGTATGAAATATATTATGTTTATGAATGTAAAGTAATAAATAATTATAAATTTAATAAAAAAAAAATCTGATTTAAATAAAAAAAATCCGACTCTTTCGATTAAAAAAAAAATTAGAAACCCTGTAAAAGTGCTGAATCTAGAGGGGAGAAAACTGGGGAGTTTTTGCCTCAAATGGCAATTGAATCTAATTCTGTGTTTTTTTGCTGAAACTGGGTGAAAAAACTAGAAAGAAGTTGGGTAAGGGTGGCATTTCCAAGATTTGCAATGATCTTGAAAATCAAAGTTTTGACACTCGTATAAAGAAAAAAGAAGAAGCCGGTGTACTAATGATAATGTTTATGTGTATCAGTGTGATGTATGCTGCAGCTCAAGGGTTTGGAATTGGACTTTCCTACATTAATCAAGGCATGAGTGCAATTCCAGCTGATGTGTTGCAAGTGCAACATTGTACCATCAGGAAAATTCAATTTGTTTCATCAACGAAATATTGCCAAATTCAGTTCAAGAAGGTACAAAACTGTATTATACACTGTATTCAAACGTTTGCTAACAGTAACTATCATTAAAAATTAGCTTTCGAACCGTAGTTACAGATGTTTAATTTTTTAAAATCTAATTTTAGGTCTTCACTCTACAAGACGTTCGGACTATCCAGAGTTTCCGATTCTTGAGGTTACACTGTAGTTTGAAACTATTATTAAGGATTTTCACATAATATACAGTAATTCAGGTGATAGTAACCTATGACAGATGGGTCACAAGTAACCCAACTCATAATTTCAAGTGACCTACTTGAGTTCTGAAAATAAAATGTGAGAACAAATTATAAAACACAAACATAAAACATAACTCAAATAATAAATAAAAATAAAGAACAGTAATTCTGTTTGATAGTTAAGTTGTCGTAATGAATACACATCTCAATTAAAAATAAATAAATAAATCTTTTAAAACACTTTAAAGAAAAATTAAAATACTTTTGTCCCAGTGGCATAGTAGAAGGGGAAAGTTGAGGAAAGTGTCACCCCCTCCCCACTTTTTAATTCAACAACTTAATATTTCTGTAAATACCCCTTCTCTACTGGTTTAACTTGTTCATTTTACAGCTTTAAGTTAGAAATGTAATTCCTTAAACATACTTTATGGTTGATACTGACTCACAGTTAAAAAAGATTTGTGGTGATTGAAGTAACAGGTTAATGTTACTAGCAATCTCTCAGCATTCATGAGATTTAAGAAAGAATTGTTAATCATTTATTTGTGCATATAAAAACACATACACATATTAAACAAATTAATAAATATGAATAAAATAAGATAAGCTTCAGAATAACTGAAACAATTTTTGGTTGCTTTGTACAGCTGATCTGTTTCCCAAATCTTTTGAAGTAACATAGAAAGTAGCTGCCTCATAAATAAAAGAGCACAAAAAAAAAGTCTTTTTTTTTAAATATATATATATAAATGACTTTTTCTCAATTGACAAATTAAACACACTTGATGAAGCATCATATAAAAATATTTTTTTTTTAAAAGGGGGAGATAGAATATTTGAGTGGGCAGAGAAGAAAATATTAACAAGTACAAAAACTTATTCAAGAGTTTAAATGAAATGTCTTTTTATTTACACTTCCAGGGAACAATAAGGAATCCTTTATTTATTTATTTATTTATTTATGTTATTGTTGTTCTTTCTATAGGCGACTACATGCGGGGGGGGGGGGGGGGGGCAAGTTAAGCACCCTCCTAAAACTAACTTTTTAAAAATTTGGTGATTGAATTTTTAATATCGTTATTGATTAAAACTCTTTATAAAAATTTCGACACACAGTCTCAAAAATTGTGATAGATGGCATCAGTACATTCCCACTTTCTATTTCTAAGTTGCAGTTTAATTTTCATGCAATATTAACATGAGAAAAATTAAAAAAAAAAAAAAACACTTATTGAGTTGTCTCCTCCCCCATATAAGCTGCTTTTCGTTCCTTTGGTGAAATTTTAACAATGCATTAAAGTTTTATCAATTTAAGTAATATTGTAAAGCAAAGGGAGAGATAGGAGAAAAGAGAAATTCCTACCAACTTTTTTTTCTAGCTAATAAACAAGAGTAGAATAAGCTTTCCAGAAAACAAAAATTAATTTTCAACTATGTATGAAGAATGACTTGAAGTAATTAAGTAAAAGAATTTAACCAAACAATTCATTGTATTTATTTAATATTACAAATTGTGCACACAAAACGTTAGAGAAACAGCAAATACTGAAAGAGAAAATAAAAATCAAAATCCCATATACACTTTGAAGCTGAACATGTTGTAGTTAAATGAAAACAGTTACTTGCATTCGAAGGATTACATTAACTTGTGTGAATACTCAAAGAGTATATAAAATACTGTTTGAACACAGGTACTGTCAGCAGGGCCGGCTCTAGTATTTCTGCCATCCTAGGCGATATTGACAAGTGCTGCCCACCTCCCATTAAATAGAAATAATAATAATATAAAATAAATAATATATAAATAAAATAAAAATAATAACAAAGTGCTTAAAGTTAAAGTGAGTTTCTAGTTAAATTATTAACCGGGTTTTATATATCCAAGCACTGGTACACACTTTAAATTATCTTTTTTAACATTAAAGTAGTGCAACTTATGGCACTGAAACAAATATTAATATTTTTAAAAGACTTTCAAATTGCAAAATTTGCCGCCTCTAAAATTAAATTGAATTACTTGCTAAATTTTGAACTATGTTTTGCATATCCAAGCACTGGTACACACTCTAAATTATTATTATTATTATTAGCACTGAAGCAGTGAATTTTATGACACTGAAACAGATATTCATACTTTAAAAAAATGTGTTTCAATTTCGAAATTCGCTGCCCCTAAAATCTACCACCCTAGACGGCCCCCTATCCAAGAGCCGGGCCTGGGTCAGCATTTGGATTGATTGCGCCCCAACAAAATACAGGTGTCCCAGGTGGTTTGCATATGGGACCCATCACCTGAAGACCGAAAATGCTGGGGAGCTAGTTAAATGGTACGAAAGAGGATACATTCTCATACTTGACATGACTTTAAGTTTTTGTGAAGCACGTGCTCAGAAGAATGTATTTATAAGTTAAAATGAATAATCGTACCAGTGACCTGCGGTCTCAAGCAAACCAAGCAGAGCTTGGGCACTCCAAAATAATTTTTATTTCTCATTTGCATGTCCATAATTGACAGAAAGTATGAATTAGAAGTTTTTTTGTTATCTCGACTTACCCTGAAAATAAGTTAAACATTTATTGGTGGCCCAAATGACGATTTCCCGAAAAACGCATCCCTGGGCAAAGGGAAGAAAAAACCACACTGCACCCATGCACAAGAAGAACTGAAGAAATGTTCTCTGTGACTCTTATCCAATGATGAAAAATAAACAAAGAAAGACAATGATAAAGCACTGTTGGAGTTTCTTCAGATTCGAAACCAAGCAAACAGTTCCAACCACGGGGAGATAGATAACAAGAAATAAGCAGGGTTGCCAGATTGGCTTTTTTGAGCTAAACTTGAGAAAGTTGGCTTTTATTTTAAATTTATTTTCTTGGCATATTCCGAATGAGAATAAAGGCCCTTAAAGCACCACACAGCTTAAAACTTCTATTTTGGAGTCAGTGACACATAGGCTCCCTCTCCCCTCTTCCCGTTGTCATTCATGCTTTAGCTATTGTTATTAGAAATACATCCCTAGAATACAGGGGCGGCAAATAGGGGGGTCAAGAGGGGGCGGTTGCACCCCCAAATCTTTTGAGCAGAATGATAGAAAATGGATGAATTCAATTTATGTAAGTCGGAAATCAATGTTCACTAAAGGAAATCTCGCTGGTTCTCAGCAACTATTTGATGAAACTCGACACATTCTCAGACTAGAAGAAGTGTTTTTCGTTATTTGGATGATGACTTAGAAATTCATGAAGTATTTTCGGCTTTTTCAGAACATAGAAAACTGATAGAAAACCATGGTTAATTTTAACTAAAGACGACATTGCCTCATATAGGCTAAATATTTCACACTTGTGTGCCCAGTGTTATGATGGTATGTCCAATACGAGAGGCTCGTGAAAAGTGGTGTGGCAGGATGGTTTTCACAAGAAAATTCCTTGATATTTTACTATCACTTTTACGCTCATTTTTTTAAGTGTATATTTATTTAATGAGTGTTCATCGCTTTCTTCTGCTAGAAACACCTTTCGGCTGCTCAATACACTATAATGCTTTCATAGAAATTTCTTCAAAATGCAGGTGATTATTGAAAAAAAAAAAAGACATATTAACCAAATACCTTTTATGGGGCTCTATAATTATGCAATCGCGGAGTGACACAAGATAATCTTCAAGAGTTAAAACGATAAAACTATTTCTCTATAACTTCAAAGCAGTGATTTGACGACTGGAAGAATTATTGCAAAACGATTCTTTCAATGGTGAAAAAGCTCATGCCCTTTAGCATGTATGACTTCGTTTGAATTTTTATCCAATTTGTTTGCATCGAGAAAAGGTTTTTGAAAAATGCTTTACTCTATCAAAATCTATATCTTCAATCCGCTACTCGACTATTCAAACCACACTTCAGTCTACAATTGATCTGTGTGTACATTTCAATCAATCGTGAAATTTTTCAAAAAAAAATTCTTCCTCCTAGCCAATTTTAAAGAGGCGCAAAAAAAAAAAAAAAAAGTGACAAAAATCCACATGATGATGTGAAGCCAAACATTAATTTTTGAATATTTTGTATAAAGTAATAGATTCAGTTTCGAATGAAATTAACACAAAATTTGATAATTATTTTTCTGTATGGTTGGCTGGGATTATGGTTATTTGCATTGGATTTTGAAAACCAAAAATAAAATGTTTCAACTGTGAGTAAAATTTTTAGCATGAGGAAAGAACAATTACAAGCAATATACCGACAGAATGATTTTCACATCCAGAGACTTCAGTTTCGACCTTATTATGGACTCATCAGTCTAGAATAGTGAATAACAGAGCTGGAGGCAGATGATATCTCATTGAAGCTGCGAGCACCGACATGACTAGATTATTCAGTGATGAAAAGTTATCAAGCCCCTCACAGTTTTTGAAGTACCATGGCTGATTTTGAAGAGCAAGATATAAAAAGTGTTTTTATACATGACTTTGTGTTACTTCAATTATTTTTTAACTATTACAATCGGTTCAGCTAGTAGAGAAAGATTTTTTTTTGTGTCTCAGGACGTTAGAGAAATATTTTCGAAGCACAAAGGGGAAAAAAAAAACCTTTTCTATTTAGCTGAACTGGCAAAACAGCTCGACATTGGGCACTGATAGATTAGTAACACGATTCCCAGCTCTTCCGAATTCGAAAAATCATGCATTATAACTTTTCCAAAAGGTATAAAATCTTTAGCAGCGAGATGTTTTGTATGATATATTTTTAGTCAATGAATCAAAATTTTAATTGTTTCTAAACACTAATTTTATTCATACTAAACCGATTTTATGACAACTTCTTGTTAGCTAATGTGTGTTTGGTTTCGCTTTGGGGTTATACATATTTAAGAAACTCGACCCCCCAAATGAAATGGTGAAATGCCGCCCCTGCTAGAATATACTCTTTTAAAAATAGCTCACTCAACACACTTTTTTATTTTGTAATTGAATATTTTGCTGCTAATGAACAAAGAATGGAATTCATGTATAAATGAACTGTTAACTTAAATGCAGTATTTGCATCTAAAAACTGTAAACTTGGTGGTATTTTAATAGTATTTTATAACGCTGCATATTTTTGATTCCAGTTTCAGTAATTATTTGTTTTTTTAATGTGTTGCTTTTTTAAAATTCCTAATGTATTTTTGTAATCAGTATTATGTATTACATATTTGTTTTTGGAGCATAATGTAAAAAAATGTTCTATCCAACATGACACTTAATGGAATTTACACTCTTTACTCAGAAAACACATCACACACCTAGTACAACACTGCCACTACTTTTTGAGAAAAATCAATTTAAATATAATGCACCTTAGCCTAAATTCTTAGAGTAACACACTAAAACATCTCAAAAATAGGGCTTTTTTTTGTGGCTGTCTTGCATTTTAATAGAACTAATAAAAATGCACCAAGACATGTACATAACTCAAAATCCACAATTTTTGACTTGTGGCGGTGTTGTATTAGATGTGCGACAAAAGTACAACAAACAAATATTATAAAGCATAAGTAATGATGTAAAAACAATTGGACATTACAGTTGCTTGGGCCACCACATGTGCCTGAATTGTACATAATATTGTAAATAGATGTGTAATTTAATTTAGAGACATATAAATAAATGTGAAAATGAACTCAAGAGGTGCCATCATTGCCTCAAAAAGTTACATTATGTTGCATCAGGCAGGTGACGAAGTTTGACAAGAGTTCACAGGTGTGCTAAAGGAGTATTTAAGAAATGATTTCTTTTTAAAACTTTACTATAGCTAAAAGGAGAAAAGGAAACATGGTACTTAAATGAATGATGTAACAAAATATAGTACATAGTAATAAATGCAGTTTTATGAAGCTTAAAACATTAAAAAAATTGGTGCTTTTTCTTTGGCTGTAGTTAAAAAATATATATTTGCAGATAATGAACCAAAATGAGGATTAATATCAAATCAACACCGGAGAAAAGTAATATCACTAGATTTTGGATAGAGCACATACACAGATAAAAATTTCACATCTAAAAAATTGTAAACCAGACATAATTCAGCATTTTATAGTCTTTTCCATTTCTAGAAAATTGACAGCATCCATGTTGTACTACACAGCATGTAAACGATCCTTCGAGTAATTGTTTGGCTTTGAATACGCTAGGCAAAATTTTAGTCCAAGTGTAGTTTTACATCATAAGGGCCCAGGTGCGTCCATGTGGTGCAGACACAGGGAGTCAAAATTCTAGTTTTAATAGCATCCCCCGATAGTGGTCCAACATGACAGAATGATTGCCGGCCTTAGAGATTGCACTAGGTCTGTGAATGGTTAGTAGCAGGGCTGCGGAGTCGGAAGGAAAATGGCCGACTCCGACCCCGACTCCTGGATTTTGAAACGCCCGACTCCGACTCCAACTCCGACTCCGGATTTTTTTAATTGTATTTTTCAATTCCCTCTCTCCTTTCAGGAGAAGGGGGAAAACCTTTAAACAGAGATTAAAATATTAATTCCTTTTTATGAAAATTTCGCATTTTTTTTGTAAACCCAAGATGCATACAACGTTAGAAATTCAATTTAAAAATCAAATTTTCCAACAGTTACGAGTTTAAAAATGAAATGACTTAAAAATTCCTTTAAAAAAATTGAAAAGGATTACCTTGCCCCCTTTAATATTTAACAAATAGATATTGATCAAATCGTGTGTTTTCAATTTTTGAAAGCTGTAATTTGAGAGGAAAAAAGCTTTTTTTTTTCTAAGTCCAAGTTCTTGAGAGGATGTGGTTTGCCCCGGGCAGGGTTGGCCGGATTGGACCCAATTGGGTTGGACCCAATGGTTTTTTTTGAAAAAACCCATTTAAAAAACCCGTTATTTAGCCCACTTTTGGGTTTTTTAAATTTTTCTGAGAACTTTTTTTTTAAAAATAATTAATTTAAATACTTTTACAATTTAAACTTCTTTTTTATTTCTTCTTCACAATAGGCAGTGGACATAAAAAATGAATTTTGAACTTTAATAGTATTTCTTAACTCTTAAGGGCATTAAAAAATGCTTCAAAGATTTTAAATAAATATATTTAACTTTTTTCCTTCAACTGGTCAATAAGGAACTCAAATTATCTTGACTAAGTCCGGTCACGTCAGATTTTCTCAATATTTGCAGATTGTTACAGAGGATACTACTCTAGCCGAAAGGTTTTCGTATGAAATATTTTCTGCAAACCAATACGTCACAAATCTCGAATAAACACAAGGTATATTTTTTAGAAATTAACAGGTTTTACGAACGGTCAGACAGAAAACAGAATAGGATGTACAGTACTTTCATTATCTTACAAAAAGTTTAATATTTCTTACTCTGTACACAGAAATAGAAACAGTCAACATAAAGTTCAAAGAAATGTCTTGATTAAGCTGAATTCAATAAAAAGGGATTTAAACTACTTTGACGTTCTACATTAGTTTTGCATAACAAAATGAAATACAATAAAAGTAAAATGCAAAAAAAAAAAATGTAGTAATTAAAAACGAACAATAGATTTTATCACTCGAGAAGTAACTTTGCCTTAACTGTTGGTAATCATGGAAACTAAAAAAATCTGAAACTTCACCATTCTTGAATTTTGTCGTCTTTTATACCTTTCTTCAGGAAATGCTGAATTTTTCAACTTTTTTTATCAAGACAATTTTTGTGCTTTGTCCATATACTTTTGCTACAATATGCTACGAGTACCACACCTTTCCCCTAAAAAAAGACAAAAAAAACCACATTAAAAAACCCAGCTTTAGTTGTGTTTTTTTGGGTTTTATTTAAAAAAACCCAAAAAACCCTGGGTCCATGGGCTTTTTTAAAAAAACCCGGGTTTTTGCCAACCCTGGCCCCGGGTGACACCCATGTGGTAGGTGACACCTAAAGTTAATTTCAGAGTTTATAAAAGGTATAAATACTTTAATTCTGAAAATTCTCCCGATTATATTTTAAATTATATTTCATCAATAAAATTTCAACGAAAATAGGGCACATATACGTCAGGAGCAAATTTTACACAAAATGCGGTGGTATACAGATTTATACGAATAGTTTTTACTATACCTATATTTCTTCTTCGCTAAATTTTTAATTTCAATTTTATTGGCTGCTTTAGAATTAACCTTAATGTGAAGATTTTAAGATTAACTGCAATTATTTAGTATTGTAATCAAGAAATCATTTATACTTATTTTGCTTCAAATTTTTTAGTGAGAACCAAACTTATAGAAATAGTCTTAATAAAGAACAAAAACATTAGATTATTTCATCGGATCTTTTGTATTCGTGTTTTCGCGCAAGAACTTATTTGAATTTGTCGATCACTCTGAAAAGTTTCCACCTGAGGTACGGGCCCCGACTTACTAAATTGTTACGTCCCTTTCACTATTTTATAACTGAGATCGAACAAAACACTATATTTTTATTTTTATTTGAAATTGATTACTTGAAAATGTTAGGCGATAAAACTGTTTGCTGACAATTGCTATATATTAGTTAAGTTAAAAAGCAAGCAAACTAGGGGACGGCTACAGAAAATTCAATAAGCACTCAAGCTAGCTGATTGCCATTGTAGCAGTTATTTTTTTTTCATTAGAAACTTTTTATACATGTAATCGAACCAATTGCTAGTAGTCAGTTTTTAAAAAATGCAATGAGAGTCAGTAAAAATGAAAGACAAAAAGAAGCCCGGAGTCGGAGTCGACATGTTTTCTAACGACTCCGACTCCTTTACCCCAAAATTAGTCCGACTCCGACTCCACAGCCCTGGTTAGTAGCCACAACACAGTCCAATTATAAACAAGAACACTATACATTTTCAAGAACTTTCCAGAATACTAAGCTAGCAGCATCAAATTTAAGTACTCTCGACTTTTAGTCAACTCTTTCAATTTTTTTAAAACTTGGGAAGGAGTTGGGGTATAAATACAAGCAACAAATAATGTTAGGCCACACAAAAATCGCAAAATAGACTTAGTTTGAGAAATTTTCTGTCTTTCAATTTTTAATCAATGTACAATATTGTGAGCATCAGGAAGTAATCCAAGCAGTGGTAAATCTGGAAAAAAAGGGGGGGGGGGCTGTAAGACTACAGCATCTTCCAGAATTAAGCCAGAATTTTGTATTCATTCATTCTTTTTTTGATGTGGTGACATAGTTTTCTGACTTGAGAACCTCAAAAATTATCCCTCACTCCATGGATAATTATTTCATTAAATTATGGTACATGCTGTTTTTCTTTTAGATGTCTAAAAAAAAAAAAAAAAAAAAAAAAAGATACCTTTGCCAAGCAGTAGATCAATCTATCAACTGTCAGTTTCCTGCAGTTGCCAATCATACAACTACACAGTAAACAATCCAAAAGAAGTTAATTTAGAAAAAATACTAATTTTTATTTAATTTACACAAGACCTTATTTTATAATTTTGGAAGCAAGAGAAACTGCAGTGGAAACTGAAAATAACAACACAGACAATGACTAAAGAAATCAATACGAAAATTTCTGTCTAAATTAATAAAAAACAGCAACTGACTTTCCCAAAAATTTTAAGCCATTGTCTGTGCAAATATGGACCAATCAAAGGTTGCCTTCTTGGTTTCATCATAACACTACATGCATATTGTACACAGCTAAAGCATACTTAATTTGATAATGCGTATATTTTCGACTTGTTTAAGTAAATCATTGTGATCCGACTGAAATTCCAAGATTCGAAACTATCTCAAAAATGTCAACTGACTTTATTCAAAACAGAAACTTTTTCACACTTCAAGTCTTCTATTGCTGCTAATAGTATTAAGATGTGAAAATGCTAGGGGCGGTTCATTTTTAAAAAGTTTACTTTTATAAAACTTAATTATTTTTTCCATATAAAACTGTCAACTAATGCTATAAATTCAAAGCAACACATTTATATTAGTAAGTTCCTTTTTGAAACAAAGTCTCAAATTATATTTCTTAGCCTTCTAAAAATTTCTATTGCAAATAAAATTCTACTTTTCTCAATTACTTTGAGGTTTTGCAACTTTGCAAAGATTGAAATTTAGATTAATTTCCAACAGTGGCTCACATCACGTGAAACCGCTATTTCAACGCTTAAACACCATGTCAGATATTAGACAACTGTATGGCAACTGTATCAAAAACTAATTCATGCTATAGACAACCTCAGAAATTTTAAACAACTAACAAGTAAATAGATGCTATTTGAACTGATATAAAACCTTTGCAAAACATTTGAACATTAAAATAAACAAATAAATAAATAAAATGTTTACATGACAAGTATAAAACTCACAATCACACCACAAAGGTATTTTGCTCAGCAACGATGGATCAATCTTTTATGTGTCTTCAAGTAGTTTTTACTGTAACGTTTCCCACACAAATCACATTCTGCATGTGTCCAGAAGTTATTTTCACACATGCTTAAATGTTTATGATAGTGTTGCGCAGAAAACCCAACACCGCAAGTTGGACATTCCATGGGGGATATCTTTGTCAGGATGGATTTCACTCTGTCGTCTTCAGAAAAATGAGACAATGGGTCAAAATGTGAACGAGAATAGTTGTCGTTGATGTTTGTAACTGTTACACTTGAGTTACTGACCAAGCTTTGCAGTAATTTGATGTCAGGTTTGATATCTTCAGGTTCTGAATCATAAGTTTTGATGGAACCTGAAAACAAGATTAGTAAAAATCATTTTTCCAAACCATTAATGGAAAAGACAAAGTATAAATCAATAAAACATACAAAGCAGTTTTCCATAACCATAAAGTTCTTCTTCAACAAAGAAACCATTTAGCAACTATTTCAAGTACATTTCAATTAACAAAACGGAAGACTAATACAAAATGAAAAGGACTACATGGATTCAACTCCTGTATGCCATATGTAAGACAAAAGGAAACTGGAAGAAAGAACACTGGTAGAGAACAATGTGAAATCTTATCCCAATTTCAGGTCAAAGAAGATAAATATAATGATAAGATGAAAAATGATCTGTGAAAAATGTATTAGGAAAAATTTCATTTTTCTACATAACATGGTATAAAATATATTTATACAAAATTGAAACACTTAAGTTGATTTTCAGTTTCGTACTGTGTTTTATACTTACTTAACGCACAGGGAAAGAAAATTAATAGCACATGTAATTTTGAAAACACTCATCTGTTAAAGAACAAGCCCGTGTTTTAAGATATGCACATATCTAAAAAGCTGCATATTGTTTCTTTGAAAAGTATAACTATTTTATTCAGATTTATGTTTATTGTATATTTATAAACTGATTCAAATGAACATGTATGTGTTAGTAATGGGCGGAGCTGCCAACTGCTACAAAAAAATCGTAGTTCCTACAAACTACAGCTTTGAACTACGACGCTACGAAAATGTGTATAAAACCTACGATTTTCTAATTTTCTTTTTTTTTTGCAATCACAGGAAATTTTTCAATCATTACAGATAATGTAAATATTTAGATAATATTTCTTCTAAATGTTTGTTTGAAAACAAGCAAAATAATCTTACTATGGTTGATGTAAAAAAAAAAATAATAATACTAACTTAACATCGATTGTTAGTATTTTTTTCAGAATAAAGTGTTATAGGTGGAATAGGCTTCTACATACAATGCACTAATAAATGGAAAATCGAAATTTTTGGACGTCAGTCTGGCTTTGGGGTACAGAATTTAAAACGTAAATTATTCATTGCGTCTGTTGCATTCGTAATGTAAATGAGCCATTTCATACCCCCCTTGCATAAAACTCTGCTACTAATTTAGTTTTTCAAAAGTTGGCAGCTCTGGTTATGGGGCATATGATTAAGCTGTTTAGCTTTATCCGACTGGAAATTGTTTCATCGATTGATCGAATTCTTGCTCACAATGTGGAAATGGAGATCATTATTTGATGCTATACAAAATCTAAGTAATCTAGAATTTAGAAGATTTTTAGATAAGTTAGCCAGAAGCAGTTACATGCAGATTGAGTGAATAGTTGAAAGTGGTTTTTCGATTTTCAGTGAAAAGTAAAAAATAGATAAGGAACTGCCTATTTGAGTAGATAACCAGGTGCTGGTCATTTCAACTTATTTTGTTGCATGAAAAAAAAAAAACTTGACACGCTTTCGTAAGAGACAGCATTGAAGCTAGAATTGAAAATGAAAATAAAGGTCATGTTTGGAAACAAAGGGTTTTTAAGCTGAGCAAAGAAAAAAAAATATGAAAAAACAGACAATTCCTACAAAATTTAGATCTTTTATTCACGTGAATTAATGGAGTCACATAAAAAAATTTTCTTGGAAAAATTTCTCAATTTTTTATTATGGAAAAATAATGGTAGAGTATAGAGCACGGGTACATTGGTGACATAATGGATTAATTTCTATAGGGAACTAATGGTTTCCCAGTTTGGTGATATTTTACATCAGTTTGGCAACCTTAGCACTTACTGCCATGCTTGATAAAAGTTCTATGTAAACTACTTACTAAGCGATACCATACATTATTCCTTCTTTTCAATGAGCTAAAAAAATTTAAAAAAGCTGCATTTGGGGTGCAATATTTGATTAGATGTATCCACACAAGATTACATATTAACTGCCTATTTGGTCATACATCAAAATTCTGTTACAAGAAATTTTGAGGGACTAATTTTTTCCGTTGTAATAAGAATTTTGTTGAAGTTAAATAAAAGTAATGGTAATTAAATCGGGCCTGTTTTTTTCTTTTTGCTTAAACAGATAATTTGTTGAAACGGGATTTCACTGTATCGCTCTTTACTTTTACATTTTAATGGACTCTTTTTGAAAATGTATACAGAGAAGCAAAAGAGAGCATCCAAAATATGTCAGTTAAATGAAAAAAAAAAAAAAAACTAATAAACAAGAGTAGTTCAATTAAAATGTAAAATAATGTTTTAAGTTAATAAAAACATTAAAAACATTGAGAGTTCCATCAAAATAAAATAATATGCTCAGTAAATAAAACAATCATCATATAACATTAAAAGTTCCATTAAAATGTAAAACAATCATCAAATAACATTAAAAGTTCCATTAAAATGTAAAACAATCAGCCAAATAAATACATCAAGTTATTAAAAAATATTTAAAAATTCTTCACAATTCAAGTATGTCGAGTAAAGATGGAGCAATGTGAGTGATATTTTCCCGCTTATGCCGTTTAAAAGGACAAACAAGTTGACAAGCTCCAATGCAGCCCTATTCTACACTTACCAAAAAAGAAAGCTATAAAATAAAACATGCATGAACAACAAACAATAACAGTAAGCAGTTTCTTTTAGAAAATGTGTGCAGCTAAAGAACGTGCAATTTTCTAAATTTTTAGACTTAATTACATCTTCTAAATGTTTGTTGAATAACATTTTCTAAGCGTTTAATTCAAGCATTCCGTGAACAGTCTTCATATGAAAAAGGGCATATTGCTTCCTCAGATATCGTTTGGAACATACTGTACATTGGAATTTGCGAGGGTCTTGTTTGCTGTGGGTCTCTTCTATGTGACGATTCAAATTGAAACGATTAGAATATTGACGTCCACACACAGGGCAATTGTACGCCTTACGTCGAAATCGAGAATGGAAACCTGGAAAAAATAATTTAACTTAGTAAAGGGAAACATTATACACAAGGTATTGAAGCATTTTTACCTTTCAGTTTTTGTATTATTCTTATACTTTTCAATTGTAACTATTTTTCTTTTAAAATAAGTAAGGTAATGTGGGACAAAGTGAAATGTTTTTTTTTTCTAAAATGAACAAATTGGAAATTTGTTTTAAAAACTACAGTACATAAAGAACAACGCGTTTTATGATAAAACTTGCATTGAAACATTATTTTTTTTAAATGTCTGGCAGTTTTTTTGTACCTTTGAAAAAAAAAGTAGAAAATTTTTACTTTTTTCCCCAAGGGGAAAAGTGACAAACAAAACTTTTTCTAGTGAAACACTTTCTATTGGATTATTCAAAATATTTTTCATCAAATGAATGAGCAAATAAAAATATGAATGAATAAATAAAAAGATAATGAAACAATGAATGAATAAATAAATTAACATATGAGAAAAAATAAATGAGTGAATAAATAAGAAAATAAGTGAAATATTTAATCAAAGAAATTGAATAAATTAATTAAAAAAAGAAATCGTAGGTGATTTAATAAATGATTGGATAAGTAAATAAAATTGAACTATTTCTTTTTGCTCAGTCTACTTTGCCTCACATGCAGATGAATAGTACAAAACATTTGAAAAAGAACTAAGTTCAATATTAAATAAATAAATACTGCACGGAATACTAGTAGGTTTCAATTAATATTTATAATGTCAGTAACAAGAACTTTAATAACAAAAATAATTATTGACTTCAACAAAATATTACAAATGCACATTAATATTTGAATATTGCTTGTATTATTGCATGCTTTGTTCATCAAAGGCAATTTTTTCCTGACTGGAGTAGACTACATGTGTTACTACATAGCTAAAATATTACCAGATACATGACTAAAAACACAGTAAATATTTCACCATTTCACTTTGCTTCGCTATTTCACTTTGCTCCACCTTCCCCTATCTTCATTAATAGAAGAAATAAACATTGTGTTATTCAGACATTGCACACTTTGCTTAAAGAATACAAAGAATTCCATCATAAATACAAAATTTTGAGAGTGTTGAAATATAAGTATGCAAGGACTAGTTCAGGGGGTCTGCACTAAACCAGAGCCTTTTGCTTCTTTAAAATCACTATAGCTGTTGTATGTTTCATTTTTAAGTTCTATGCTTTAATTTTTATCAGAAAAAATTAAAGCATAATTGTACAAAATGTAATCATGAAAATTTTAAGCATTTATCAACACAACAGCAACAAAACAATGCAGTATTCAAGTAGTGACCAGAAAAATTCTGTTAGTCAATTATTTTTTTTCTTTCTTAATACTACCTAGAAACACAATTTTGTTGTGATTATTGCATCATAAAATTTCTTACCTTTAGTTTTCACTAAACAGAAAAGTAGAGTTACTTTTTTTTGTGTGTGTGACTTCCTTCTAACTGGGACAAATCAATGCTCAAGCGGTAACAAGGCACTGAGTTAGTAGTTTTGACATGGTATTTTAATGATTCTTTCTTTTTACTTTTTGCTGTGTTAAACTTATGTCAATAGTTTAAGAATCACCTTTGCTCACTCTAGTAAAATTTTGAGACATCATGACTACAAAATTTTAGCACCAACACCACTCCATCCTACCTCGACTGAAATCCTGGATTTGGGATGGAATTCAAACATTTTAGCTTCAATCAGATTATTCATATGCAAAAGCTTACTCAGTTTCTCATTGATGAACGAGTTACGAGACTTTGAAACGTATCTCCACCATACTTGCAGCATAAAAAATGCTGTATTTTCTCATTTAGTTCCTACACAATGGTAAACTTTCATGATTTAAGCATTTTTATTTCAAAAGAAAAATACATATTTTTTTTAGTCACTTCAGGTTTTATTCATTGTATATGATGTATACTGCATGGCTAACAGACCAAAGATTCTCAAACTGTGGTCTGTGAGTAATTTTTTATGTGGTCTGTGAACAGTTAGTGAAAATTAATCTATATCACTTTTATAGTTGTGTAGTTAAATTCATGAAAGAAAGCTTTTAGATTCATCTCATTTCACTTAATGAAATTGTTGTGAAAACGTTATTTCTATTGTATGTCGTCCGCATAAGATTCAAAAGGGCACCAAGTGGTCCTCAATAGTGAGGAGGTCGAGAACCACTGGAGAATTAACAGTACTATTTTGAAAATTAAAAGTTTCCGATAATTCATGCAAACTATTGCAAACTCTTTTTTTATGGTTAAATCAAAATGCTTTAATAGAAAAGGATTTTGTTTGTATCATAGCAAAATACTAAAGTTTTTGAGGACTAAAAACCAAGTAAAACTTTTAAAATCATCTTTAAAATTTAATTTTCCCTTCAAGATATTCACTTGGAGTGAATCATAACTTTTGAACATTAAACATTTTGTATGTTTGTGAATTGAAAAATCTTGTCCCCCCCCCCCCTTGCTTTTTTTGACACAGCAATATGTATTACGATGGTCAGTGAAATTACATCGTTGCCTTTTAGCAACAGTAAGACATCTAATCCCAGGAGTAACACTGTTGCTCTGAGGTGACGACATAAAGGAAATACAAATAAATGAAGACTTTTTTCTCTTTTAACCTGAACTGTTTAACATCTTTGAATAATTGAATTAAGCTATTTACTTAATTAAATATAACATTTCATCGTGCATACTGATTTTAGAATTAAATAGATTTTTGGCATTTGAGTTTTAAAATTTCTGTGACTAATATGATTTAAAAAAAAATTAATTATTAAACATGTTAGAATAGACAACTAAATTTGGTTGATCTGATGATATAGAAATAAATTTTCAGTTCAGTTTCCAAAGAAAATCGAGTATTGTGACTTGCAGAAAGTAAATTATCTTTTATTTTGTTTCAAGGGGTCTAAAGGTATTGCTGGGAATTATAGACCTGTAAGTTTGACTTCGGTGATTTGTAAGATTTTCGAAACTTTGATCAAAATTAAGATCATGATGTTCTTAGAGACTAATAGTCTGTTGACTAGTTTGCAGTATGGTTTCAGGAAAGGTAAATCCTGTACTACTAATTTATTGCATTTCTACGACAAGGTTACCTCAGCTTTAGATAACAAAAAATGTGTGGATGTTGTTTATATTGATTTTCAAAAAGCTTTTGACAAGGTACCGCATGTTGCTCTTCTCAGCAAGTTAGCTGACATTGGAATAGGAGGAAATACTTTACTATGGGTTAGAAATTGGCTTACTGGTAGGAAGCAAAGAGTAGTTGTGAGAGGAAATCATTCTAATTGGAGTGATGTTTTAAGTGGGGTTCCTCAGGGATCAGTTTTAGGGCCTCTTTTGTTTATTATATTTATGAATGACATCAATGATAATATTTCTGGAAGCATGAATTGTTTTGCTGACGATGTAAAAGTTATGGGGATTGTCGAAAATGAAGAACAAGTAAAACAGCTGCAAGAGGATTTAGATCATATTACTAAGTGGGCAGATAAATGGGGTATGGCAGTTAATGTAGGGAAATGTCAAGTGCTACACTTAGGTCATGGAAATAAGCGTATGAGATATCGTTTACAGGGTTCAGTCATAAATCAGGCAGAAAATGTTATGGATCTGGGTGTCTTTATAAATCAGGACTTCAAGTTTAGTCAACAGTGCAGTATTGCTAGTAACAAAGCCAACAAAATGCTTGGGTTCATCAATAGATCTATTTCAAACAAATCTAAGAAAGTTCTTCTGCCTTTATATAGGAGTTTAGTAAGACCTCATTTGGAGTATGCTGTTCAGTTTTGGTCGCCTTATCTGAAGAAAGATATTTTTGTATTGGAAAGGGTTCAAAGAAGGGTAACTAAATTAGTAAGGGGACTCTCAGATTTAGATTATGATACCAGACTTAATAGGCTTAACATGTATAGCCTGGAGCAAAGGAGAGTCAGAGGGGACATGATTCAGTTATTTAAATTTATCAAAATGAAAGATGTAAATGGATTAAATTTTTGCGGGGAAAGCAGGACAAGGGGTCATTGTTTTAAGCTATTTAAATCTCAGGCTAACTTGGAAATCAGGAAAAACTACTACTTTAGCAGGGTCGTGGGCACTTGGAATAGCTTACCGGAAGAGGTGGTAATGAGCAAGGGAGTGGATAGCTTTAAGAGGGCCATTGATCTTCATTGGGGACTAATTAATTGACTAGGACCAGCCTAGCTGGGCCCAGTGCCTGTTGCTGGTCGTCACATTTGTATTTGTATTTGTATTTGTATTTGAAATATATATAGACCCATCCCTCAACCAAAAGGAGGTCATTTCAAGAGTGCTCCCTCGCTCAAGGCTGCTGAGAGTAGTCAGTTTGGTTGCTGCACCCCCTCCCTCCATAAAACTAAAATTTAGACATCTCTAATTCCAAGCCGGGTCCCTAGTTTCCGACAAGCTGATATTGGCTCTTTTCAGACCTGCCTTTACTTGCAAATTACCAATATCACTTTTGTCCCCTCCCCTACTAATAAAAAGAAAAATGGTGAATTGGTATTTATAATGACTATAAAAATAATTTTAAATTTAGAGCACATTTGAGAAATTGAATGAATGATTAGGAAAAAAGAAAAAAAAAAAAAAAACAGCAACATTTTAAAACTCTAATTACAACCTAGTGAGGAACCAATAGCACTAATAAATTTAAATTTAATTTTGAGTGGCATTATCAGTCCTTTTATTATGTTGATGGACAAATAGTTTTGTTGTGAAGGCAAAATCAAGCTGTTATAGAGATTTTATAGAAAAGTAGTCAACATGACTCATACCAGTCTTTAATATTAAATAACATATAATTTCTTTAAAGAGTTCAAAAATTTTGTTTTCCTGAAATATTCTGCTTCAGTATTATTTCAATGTGCCCAAGTTAGGTAACTGGGACACTTGAAATAAAATAGTGTTCAGCCTACAGCCTGTATGTGTAGGGGTAGAAATTTAGAAAAAATATTAAAAAAAAAAACAGATATTTAGAAAAGTTACTGGTCTAACAAACCAGTAACTACAATATTTCACTGGTCCACACACACTTTTGAGAAATTTAGTGGTTTAGTGGTACAATTTTGTGTGCGCTTCCTTGTTCTGTTATTTTATGAAAATAGTATAATGCTGTAGAAATTTCTTAATCTATATTTTTCAAGATCAAAAACAGGTAGTGGTCCCATGGACCACTAAAATGTATGTTCTGCTGGTTCAATGGATGTTTTTGTGATACCGGACTAGCGAACCACTATTAATTTAAAATCTTGCATATGTGCAGTGGCAAACCTAAAAGTGGAAGGAGTGGCTTCTGACAGGGGCACAACAGCAAGAGGGATGGCAATTTGGTATGATTACTTCGGAAAAATATTATGATTTGAAATGAAATATTTCAATGCTTAGTTTTGACTGTCAGTGACAGATGGTGTGATTGTGTCGAACTTTTGTGTTTTTCTGGGTGTCACCCCAGTTTTGCCAACATTTCATCGCCCTGTTTTTCAGTTTTAATAATACCTTGTAATATATTTAAGGGGGAAGGAAAGTTAAAATGTTGGTGAAACTGGGGGGGGGGGGGGGTAAATCTTTTTTTTTTATTCCGTGATTTAATGAAACTATTTCCATCATCCACGCACATCTCACAAATTGGCCTGTTCTGTCCACCATATCACCGGGTAAGCTATCGCTTGCAACAACAAACAGAGTACGTTCAAATATTGGTACAAAAGAGCCATCAAATGAAATAGAAACCAAACTGTTGTCGAATACATTGCAAAAGTATAAGCAAAAGTTCTGTTTCTCTCTAAACTGAGTCTTCATGCACAGCATCTTTGGAAAGTTGTCCACTATTCAATATATTTCAGCGATGATCTGAAATTAGTAGTGTATCCAATTATAGTTTTTATGGTCATCTAAAAAACCTTCTGATTACCATGAGCAACAACACACTATTCGCTGAAGAAATTATGCCATAGAACAATCTTGAAGGCCCAAACTTTTACCAATTAAACTGTTGGTGATTTTGTCATTTCATCTCTCAATTTTCAAGCAAAAGATTGTACAGAATTGATCAATGGGCAAAGTTGTGTACTTATGGACCTTTAAATGTTCAAACAGATACCTAATGCAGAACTCGAAAAAATAGATAAAACAAGTGACATTATTGAACGTTGAGTATTGGAGTTTACACAAGAGGGAAAGGTGGAAAGAATAGTTAGGTTAGTGGCAGATGTACTTTCACCAGTTTGTGGAGCAACAAGTCAGTGTGCAAAAATGCCAAAATTCAAAAAAGAAAAAAAAAATTTGTATGCAGCCACCTTTTCTAGGGAATTTTAAGTTTTTTCCCTCTCTAATTTCAGGAAAACAAGCGAAAAGCTGCTGTAAACAGCAACGCAGGTGGCACATCAGCAGTTCTCTGGTGCTTTCCTCTTTTGCAATTTAGTTTTAATTTCAAAGAATTATTTAGTGTTAATTAAAAACTATGCAAGTATTCCAAATTTCGGCCTTCAAGTGAGGGGGAGGGGGTTAAATATCATACAATATCAATATATATATTTTTCATGAGCAGAGAATCTTATTTAGAGGTGCCCCCCCCAAATACTGCAACGATTCCCTCCCCCAAAAGAAAAAATATCCCTCAAAACAGCCCCTCTAAAAATTTCAATGCCACAGTCAGCACCATGACCCCCGCCCCCCCAGGTGGGCACCCTTGTCTTACTAGGCAACCATTTTCACCACAGATGATTTTAAAAAATTATGCATAAGAAATCTAAAAAATAAGAAATAAGAGCCAATTTTTACATATTTGACGAAACTTCAAGGGCCTTGGTCTAAATATGTTTTGATTACAAACAAATTTTTACATGATCATTAGATGTCAAAACACATATTTCCCCACCACAGGCGATTAAAAAAATTATACATAAGAAAATTTTAAAATTATGTAAAAAATGTCAATTTTTATATATTTGACGAAACTTTAAGGGACTGGTGGAGGATCTAAATGTATTTTGACTTCCAAAAAAATTTTTCTATGAACATTTGATGCCAATATACAATTTTTTCCACCACAGGGGATTTCGATTTTTAAAAAAATTTAAAACCGACTCACCCTAGTATACAGTAGACTCATTTTATGCAGCAGGTTTATTTTACACGGATTAAGATCAGACATTTTTAATTTGTTTTACGTAAAAATGGCATAGCTGACAGAAAATTTTCATCTTCCTCAAATTCCAAACTCCCGAGATTACAAATAATAAACAATAAAACAGCACTTTGGCCAGTCAATGAACAAGCTGGGTTCATTGGAGCCTTTCTGGTGATTGGTTCCAAAACTCTTTCCTTCTAGAAGTAAAGTTGTTAAACTCGCACAATTCAGAGCCCACTGAAGAAGAGCTTTTGGAAGTGACAAAGGAGGAAGAAACCAACTAGAACATCAACATTGATGACAAAGAATCAAAAACTTTTGCATTGAAAACTTTGTTGCCATTCCTTGACATTGTCAAATTATCTTTCTGATTTGTTAGTGAAGAAAGATCTCATCACGGAAGTGACGGGAAAAATTATGGATGCATTAATGTCATACAAAGAATATTAGTACACTTTTAGGTTTTACTAGTGGTACCCACATGGCTTTGCCCGTAGTAGAAAACTAAAAGGTCATTTGGTTTGCCTGTATATTTACAAATAATGGATGATGAATTTCTCGCCAATTTGCTATGTTCATTTGCTCGTTCATGGTCACATATGGTAGTTTGTTTTTCCACGTTATGGTAATTTGATAGTTCACATTATGGTAATTAGTTCGTTGATGTTATGATAATTTGCTTGGTAAAATAATCTTAAAATTGGAATAGAAAAATAACAAAATCGAATTTTCGAAACATCGCTTCGAGGTGCACACCTCCATGCTACAAACTAATTTTGTACCAAATTTCATGAAAATCGGCCGAACGGTCTAGGCGCTATGCGCGTCACAGAGATCCAGACAGAGAGACTTTCAGCTTTATTATTAGTAGAGATATATGATTCTCTCACCAGAGAAATTTGTCTTAGTATGAAGTTCAGCCATTGGATAAAAAAAAAGGTTGGCCATCACTGTTTTACGGAATATATTCATCTGATGGCAGTTTCCTAGTTGCAAGGAATATACTATTTTGTATCCAAATAATCAATACATTTGACATAAACTGCAGAGTAATATGATTCCTATTTCAACTGCTGCATTTCAAAATGGAATGCTTCTAGCATTAGACATCAATAGGTTGTGCTTTTATTGTGATTCAATTTATTTTGAAAAGTGCAGTCTAAATGAAGGTGTATGAAGAAATTTGAAACCGATCCTCTCTCTCTCTAGGCTAATTTGGAATCAAATACAAATTAGGGATGCACCGGATATCTGGTAACTATCCGGTATCCGGCTGATTTTTTAACTATCCGGAACTATGAGGTATCCGATCCGACAAGCCACTCCGGATCCAGATATCCGACAGTTTTTTGCAGGATATCCGGGCAGTTATCCGGTAAAAATATGAGAGATATCTGGGGTTGATGTGGGGTTATCCAGTACGAAATGAGGGTTTAATTTTGAATTTACTTTTGCAAAAATTCCAGTTAAAACTTTCACTGTTCCATAAACTTTTCGATGATGCTTTCTCTTTTAATTGCTGCTTCAAAAACGACCATTCTCTTCAAACCTAGCTTCTGGCATTCCCCCGCGCCCCCCCCCCTCTCCTTCGCGAATCTGCCGACGGTATGTTGCCAATAATTTCTCCCTCCCTCTCTCTGCTTTAACACGCTGAAGTGAAAAGTCGGGTTCATATCAGGGGTGTCCACAGGGGGGGATTATGGCGCAAGTTGAGCCATCAAAATTTTTTGGGGGGGATTTTTTTTCCAGAATTTTTTTTCTTTAGAACATGAAATTTATGAATTTTGGAAAGAAAAACTATTTAAACTAATTCAACAAGAAATAGATGCATTAATAATACTTTTGTCACGTACTCTTCAGGGCCGTCGCCAAGAGGGGGATGCTACCCTCTGAGAGGGGGATGCCCCGGTTTTTCAGAAGTGGGGCCGCCAATTTCATTTTAGCGATAAAAACGAACGAAGAGAAAGGAAAACTTTTCGCTGTTTTAAAAAATTAAAATAGCAATTATAAATGAACAATTGAAATAATAGCAACAAAAAGTATTTTTTCTGTAAAATTTGAATAGAAAATGTAATTTTAAAATACAATTTAGGAACATCCATGATTCTCTTTTATTAAGAGTTGCGGAAATGTACACTTCAAACATTTTTATTAACGCAAAAAAAAAGTGTTGAGTACAGTACACTCTTCACTAGGCCGCAGAGTGGGTATCTCTGCCTAGTCGAAAACTATGGGCTCGGTTAGTCGGCTCAAATTAAAGTATTGTACATAGAGTATATATATATATATATATATATATATATATACAGTGGTTGGAAAAACTACTTTTTTTGTAGCGAACAACAACTACAACTACTTTGTTACAAATGTAGTTAACTACAACTACAACTACTTTTTTCAAAATGCAGCAACTACAAACCACTTTTGAAATGTAGTCGCTACTTCGCTACTTTCCAAAAAATAAGTAAATACAAAGCATACACAATAGTTGTCCCTCAAAAAATGAAAGTCAATTTTTCAAGTCGTATACACTCTTGTATTTTTCCTCTGGTGTCAAAACAATCGTGAAAAAAAGTTTTATATAATTTGCACAACGGCAACCCGTGCCGACTTGCACCTGAAAGTGTAAAACAGTACTTGTACGCTAGGTCAAATCGAAAAAAAAAAAAAACTTTTTTTAGAAACTCGAAATTTCTGTAGATAAAACGTTGCCCCTGTACCCAACACCCTACATGTGTCACAAGAACATTTATTCAAATTAAAAAAAATTTAGATATGCCACACCTAAAATTTATAATTTTATTTAAAAAATTGATTTTTTTTTCAGCTTTCAAAAAATTACATATAAATTTAAATAGAATATCAAGATCAAAAATTACTGGCGAACACATTTACTGATCAACAATTACAAACAAATAGTAAAAAAATAATATATTTTAAATGAAAAATTTAGCTCAACCTGGAAAAATCCATATCTTTGAGTACTATGTGGGAGATTTAAAAATAGCAGGAAAACAGAAATTTCTATTTAACTCTAATTACCTACTTTTCTACTTTACTGTTTATATTTTTCAGCTTAATAATTTCGTAAAATCTTACATATCTGAAAATATCTATCAAAAACTTAATTTTTTGAAGAAAATTATAAATGTTAGGCCACGTGTGGGATATCTAAATGGTTTTCAATTTGAATAAATATTTTTGTGGTGCATATGTTCAAATTATATGATTTTTTTTTTGACGTGGAAGGATAAAATATAAGAGAGTGCCCGACTTGAAAAATCAACTTTCGATTTTTTTTGGGGGGGGGGGACACCCTAATACACAAACATACCGTAAGAGGATTGAACAAAAAAATATTGATAAATTAGCTCATCAGAAGACACTAAGAAAAATGTCCGTTATCATACTCTCATACACTGTAATCCTCGCATTTATTGTAAGTCCTCCAGAGCAGTTTAATTTCATCCTTTTCTATAACAGTTTCAGTAGCTTCTTTTTATTTGGTGAATACTGTCGAAAATTTAAACCTCGCTAAAATATTTTTGTTTTTCAATCTTCGGTCTGTTCATATAAAATTCATCAAATTTTCAACTCGCGAAATAACCGATATCTTCCTTTTCGCGAAAATGAGTGCTTTTTTTCAATATAAATATTGGTGAAATATGAAAATTACGACGACAAACAAATGGCGTCGAACAGATAGAACGCATGGCGTCAAAATGAAATGCCTGAGGTCAGCTCGTATTTTTATGAGTCTTATTTCTCATTGCATCCGCTGATGTACTTGTGTAAAATTTGCGCCAGTCAAATTCGTTTAAACCTTGATTTTTTTTTCAGTTTATTTAAAAGTAGTTTCCAGAAATCGCTACAAACTACTATTTTTTTGTAGTTAACTATTCACTACACTACTTTTTTAAAAAAGTAGTGCTCTACACTACAAACTACTCAAAAATGGAGCTACTACAGTAGTGTCGCTACTTGTAGCGCGCTACTTCCAACCACTGTATATATATATATATATATATATAGGACAGCTTCATTAGAACAGCCCATAGGATAGGGTTCGCCGAATCATTCCCATATGTATTTTTTTCTTCTCTTTTTTTTGACGAAAAATATTGTCCTGAAAATCATTGCTAATAGGAGAAAAATGTATGGGTAGCCGCAATAAATTTGAAATAGAAAAAAATAATATAATAACAATTAAATGCAAAATGAATACTCATATCAAAAGTTCTAAATTTTTGAATGTAAAAATCGTAAGTAAATCATAGCTAGATAAAGAGATGCAGGTGCATATCTTTACTAATAATAAAGCTGAATGTCTTTCTGTCCGTAGGATGTCTGAATGTCTGTGATTTGCATAGCGCCTAAACCGTTCGGCCGATTTTCATGAAATTTGGCACGAAGTTAGTATGTAGCATGGGGGTGTGCACCTCGAAGCGATTTTTCGAAAATTCGATGTGGTTCTTTTTTTATTCCAATTTTAAGAAAAAAAACTATCATAAATTACGAAATTATCATAACGTGTAACCGTAACATGGGCACAAGCCAATTGGCGAGATACGAAATTATCATAACGTGTAATCGTAACATGAGTACAAGCCAATTGACGAGAAAATTCACAATACATTATTTGTAAATACAGGCGAACCAAAAGACCTTTTAATTTTTCCATTACGGGCGAAGACGTGCGGGTACCACTAGTTTAAAATAAAATGAAGTGGATTAGAGACCTAATGTATCGCAGAAAATTACCACATCTGTTCAAAATGTTATAAGTCCTTTTTCCAAGGCCACAAACGCTTGTATTGCAAGAAAGCAAAAATATTAGCGGGGAAATTGAAAGTTTTGTTATGGAAAATCCAAGCAAATAATCGTGTTTGACAAAGGGAAATGGAAGAAAATATTACCACAATGTGTTTATCAGTAATTAAAATTGACAATGAAGATAGGAGGAACGTAGCCAAACTGAAAGGAAGGGTAACTCCAACCCCTTCTTTTTACATCCTCAAAGCTGGCCTAGAAGTGAGTTTTTAAAATTTAGGTTTTGAAAAATTCCCAGAAAAATGTTCTCAAACCCCATTTTTTAAGCCTAATGTCATTAAAGATGGCCTACACCTGAGTATTTAGGAGTACAATTTCGAAAAACCATGAGAGTGCTCCCAACATAACCTCCGAGAAATGCCCTCTCAATTAATCATTCATCCTCATTCAAGGTCGAATAAATTCCGTCTTTTGCACTTTAATTTTAAAAAAACTCACTGAGTTGTCCCGAAACTGTCGTCCTCCAAATATTACCGAAGATCCTCAAAAAATTTCATTGTAAAGGCTTTAATTTAGAAAATTTTTCGGGAGAGAGATCTCCAAAATCTTCTACCCCTCTAATTCTGTCTTTTGCACTTTAATTTTAAAAAAACTCACTGAGTTGTCCCGAAACTGTCGTCCTCCAAATATTACCAAAGATCCTCAAAAAATTTCACTGTAAAGGCTTTAATTTAGAAAATTTTTTGGGAGAGAGATCTCCAAAATCTTCTACCCCTCTAACAGTATTAATAAATCGTCTATGATTGCTTTAATTGAATTTCAATTTTGAAAATTTTCCAGGGGGAGGACTCCGAATCTCCTCCATCCATTAACATTAACAAAAATCGTCTAAAATTGCGGTTTCTATGGATCGAATTTTTTTCGAGAGAATACCTCTCTCTCTCGCCAACATCATCGAAAAATGTGTTAAATCTTGCTTTTAGTGCTTCAATTACGAAATATTTCTGGTTGCGAGTTCTGGTTCCCTTCAAACCCTCCCCCCCCCTTTCATCGAAGGTTGGCTTAAATTACGTTTTCGGAGCTTTGATTTCAAAAAACTGGCAGTGCACTAAATTTCAACAAAAAAACTCTACAATCCTGTTTTTAAGACTTAAAAATTTCAAAAAATTTTGGGAGGGGGGGGGGAGGCCGCATCTCTCTTCCTCTCAATATCACTATAGATAGTCTAAAACTGAATTTTTCTAACTACAATTTTCAAATTTTTCCCGGGGGAGAGCACCCGGACTCCCCTTTACGTGTCACAATCACAAATAATTCACAATTGGGAATGCGAGCTTAAAGTTTGCATTTTGAAAAATTACAGAACGATGACCCCGAGTCTCTTCCTCCCTTAACATCACCATAGATCGTGTTTTTCAAATAACAGTCTTGAAAATTCCCGAAGGAGTACTCCCAGACCCCCTCTTCTGAACATAATTTAATGTACGATTGTATTGGGAACTTAAATTTGGAAAAATTATCGGGAGAGGCTATCCTGGAACTCCTCTCCCCCCCACCCTAACTTAAAATATGGTTTAAAACTGCATTTTTATACCTTCAAATTGCGAAATAATGCAAGAAAGTAGCCCTACGACACCCCCTAATTCTGATTGAATATTATCCTTACGATTACTTATGTTGCTAGTACTAAGGTCTAGTAATATGACTATACCCTGCTAAACCAGAAGCCAAATCTTCTCTCTCTCTGCATATTCGAACATGCGTTTGAAAAAAATTAAGGGGCTGCCAAAAAAGCACACCCTCCCCCCCAGTTTTTTGAAATAGCGACGGCCCTGGTACTCTTTCCAAAATTTAATGACCGTGTCTCTTTTTCAATGAAAGAAGCATCACAGAAGGCATGGAGTTGGTGTCCGTTTCAAAGCTGGATCAGACGATTTGATTTCTATTCAATATCTTATAAATTTTCCGGAAGTAGCACAATTCTGCATGATGAATACGTATGGCAGTGATGAGAGGGAGGGAGGTCAAAAATGTTTTATTGGTTGTAATAATTCTGACCAGTATGCTCTTTTTTTTATTGATTCATTAGCACCTTGACAATCGTTAAGAACTAGTTTAGAAGTTTGCGAATTACATATTTTTTATCCCTCCAATCGACAATTTATGTATTTTCTTCATTAACTAGCTTAAGCTTATGAAGAATTTTTCTCATTTCACTTTACTCCCATCTTCTCTAACATTTTTAAACTGATTGTTTCAATTTATCATTAGATGATAATTATTAATACTTTCAGTGATGTTGGTTTTCGCTGATGGAAGTAGAACAGTCCGTTCTTAAGGTGCTTAAATTATTTTTCGTAAATCATATTTACTTTCTTCCATATCTGATATGTATAGAAGGATATTTGATTCGTTAAAATTCTCGAGTTCTGATTTTCGATGTGTGCAGAATAGCTGAATCCATTTTTGAGGATTTCTGAAAAATATCTGTCATGGTGTGTATGATCCATCTTTTTCGGCTATGCAACTTCAATTTCGGAAAACTTCCAGTAGAGCACCCCCCACTGTAACGCCAGAATGACACCCTCTTTATCATCAAGAGTCACCTAAAACCGCATTTCTATAGCAATGCAATTTTGAAAAATTTATAGGAGAGAGCCCCTGATTCCCCCCCCCCCCCCTGCTTTCCTTAACACGATCAAAGACAAGCCTAGAATTGCGTTTTTGGAGTATTAATTTCAAAAAATTGCCGGAGGAATGGCACCGAAATTCACCTTCCACTAACATTATCAAGATCCATTAAAACTGCGTTTTTATAGCTACAAGTTCGAAAATTTAAGTAGAGTGGCCCTCTACCCCTCCCCCCCCTCTCTCTTCAACATTATTAAAAAAACCGTCTCAAATTTGGTTTTCAGGGCTTCAATTTTGAGAAAATTCCGGGAGAGCTTCCGAAAACTATTTTTTTTAACGTCACAAAGGTCGGCTACAATTGCGATTTTAGAACTTCAGTTTCAGAAAACTGCTTGTCCGCCAACCATTGATTGCGTTTTTAAGACTTTAATTTTGAAATTTTCCAGGGGCGAGCCCAAGGATCTCTTCTTTCCTTAACATTACCAGAGATAGTCTAAAACTGCATTTTTAGAACTACAATTTTGAAAACAAAGGAAAGCCCTCCTGAACATAGCGGTAGACTATTTACAATTGCGCTTTTAAAGTTTCAATATTGAAAACTTACCGGAAAGGAGCCACCAAACCTTTTATTCCTAACATCACCAGAGATTATATAAAACTGTGGTTTTAAAATTACAATTTCGAAAATTTTCTGGGGGAGAAACTCCCCGAACTCTCAATCTAAGTGACAAAAAAATTCCATTTCACAGTACATATTGTATATGGCTCTATCCCAAGTCAGAAAGTTGTCCCTGTAATTATTCATACGTTTGAAAAATAAATGATAAGGTGTAGCAAAATTCAGGGTTTACAAAAAACTTGTTTACTCAAGGTCTACGTTTTAAAATTAGGGAAGGCAAAGCAGGTCAACAATCCAACAACATTTCAGTCCAAATGGTATTTGTTAGCACTATCCCCCCCCCCCCCCCCCCCGTGAATTTGACTGGAAATTATACACTCTAAAAACTATTATCTTTAACCCGATTCAAAAGAAACTTTTGGAAGGGAATTTGCGCCATTGAGTTTGGTGGGGATGGGCACCCCAGGTTCATATCAAAGCGCTTGAAGTTGGAGGAGCGGCCGTGTTGAAAATTAAAATACCGACAAGTTCCGACTTGCGGGAGGAATGCATTCCACTACTCCTCTCCCGTAAGTTGAAATTTAGCGTAGTAGAAAAATGTATGAATTCGGATTTTTAGAAACACACTAAAAAATTTTAGGCATTTGTAAACACCTCTCACACTATTTTGAACCATTTCGTAACTATATATTATTGTTTCTTGCATAAAAAAAGCTGTATTATTCAACATAAAACTCTGTTACGATGTACAAAATTAATGGTCGCTGGGAGAGAGACATGTAAATAAAACAATAATATAGTTACAGTGTATTGATAATTTAATAATGCATGCTTTGGTGCCATTATATCTCATGAACATTAAAACGAAGAATGAAAGAAACTAATGAAAAATGCGGAATAGTTGCAATGAAACAAAGCAATGTTTAGAGTAGTACGGTGTTGAAACTTCCGTTTTCAGTGATACTAAAAGGATGAAGAACCATCAAGAAACCAATATGTAGTGACCAATGACGTAGTCGATGCTTGCACCCAGCGCGCGCAGTTGTACAAACGAACTATTTTCGAAATTATATTTGCTTGTATATTTCTACACATGCTAAAATCCTTTCATTGCATTCATTTATATCCAAAATTTTGTGTTGCGTTTGTATTTTTTCTATTTTTAGTTATCCGTTAAAGTTTTCTCCCCCTTTTTTAAATTATTCCACTTCCGTAAAAATGAATTGAAATCTATATGGAAAAAAACCATCCACAAAAAAAGTTAAGTTTATTTATTTATTTTTTGAGTCAAACTGGTCCTGTTTTAATATTTTCTTTTTTATCTTGTATGTTAGAAAAATTTTACACGTGTATTATCTGTAATAAAAATGATTTCAAAGTAAAGTTTTATTTTTTGTTATTTCTAAATTGGAAACAAGAAAATGTATTACTTTATGATGAAGTTTAAAAAAATTTCTACACGTCATGCAAATCTAATAACAAATACGACTCATTATACGACCTTTAAGATTTCAACTATGAATAATTAAAAGTTTAAACCATGTGTACATTAAATACAGAATTAATTTTTGCCGAAATTTTATCTCTTTCAAAAACATCTGTCGAAATAAAACAATATTTTAATGTTTTATTTTATATATAGCACAATTCCTAAATTAAAATATAGAGGTTCTAAAAAAGTACATTTGAATGTACTTAACATGTTTTTAAAGAAATGATATGTGGAACAAGTTTGATTTATTGTTTTGAAACGGCGTTGTAGAAAAATATGCGAACATGCAATGCAATTGAAATGCCGGATATCCGTCGGATATCCGAATCCGGCAGGTAAGGGGGCATCGGATATCCGGTATCCGCCAAAATCACTATCCGGTGCATCCCTAATACAAATCTTATAGATTATTTTTACAGGTGTATTAGTTGACATAAAATAGTATCCTTTCACCTTAATAGAATAAAATTTGCAAAGTCATAACTTTGAAAAGTTTTAAATGATATAAAACATCAAGAATTTGGGTTTTAAAATTTTTTTAAAATAGCTAATTCTGAAAATGTATTAAACACATTACAGGGGAAAAGGAACTTAATTTGAAAACATATGAACTAGCATCAGAAAAAGAAAGTAGAATGATTACAAATACAAATTTTATTAATAAATTGTAACATACACAACAGCCAACCCACATTTAGAAACAAAACAAAATCAAGTGAGTTAAATGAGTTTAACAATATTACTTACTATATAGAAGTAAAAACTTAATATAAAACAAAAAACAACCTTACCTTAACAGCCAACAATCAAAATAGTATGCAAGCTAGCAATTAATAATTGTAGAAAAGGTTTGTTCTTGGCAAACACAAGGAATTCAATTATGACAGAAGTTCTACAGATATCAAAAAGATATGATTCAACAATGTGTTAACATTTATATTTTAACAACTACACAAGAAAACAAAATTTGAAAAAAAGTAAGGCACTTCAGAAGTGAACATTAAGAATGCACATTCAATACGTCAACCATGAAAAAGATGGGTTTAACAGTCTTATGCTTTCAGCAACTCAATGTTAAGTGGAGGAAATATGCATATTTACAGTCACAATGCAATCATTTGAAAACAAGTATTATTTAAAGCACTTGAAATTATTTATACATATACAAATAGATATATACACTATTGCTATAATGAAATATTTTATGATGTTAAAAAATTGATTTGTATTCCAAAACATTTTTTTACCTGTTCAAAGATGTAATTAATTTAAAAAACTAGGTGACAGAATGTATCACAATATCACAAGTATTCAATATGTTTTCAAGGTGTACTTAAATTTCGTAAAAATGGCTTTTTAGCACCTCCAACAAATTTCCATGTAAATTCCTAACCTAATCATTTATCATTATTCTATTTCAAGCATGAAAAGCACTACCAGTAGGTCTGGCAAAAATGGTAATTAATAATGGTTGTTTTAAGGCTGTTAAAATAATGAAATGAACAACAGAGATAAAACAAAATATTAATGCATACATAAATGTAAGACACAAATGTATGTGCCCATTTTAGAGCATCCATAATCATTATTCTTTTTCATATTCACGGTAAAAATGGAGACAGACTGTTAAAAATGCATAAAAATAATTAAAAAGACTGTTTTAATGCAACCTGCATCCCCCAGGAAGCATTTTTCAGAAAACTTAACAGTTTTTTTTTTACATATTTACAATATAACAGTGAGGAAGTGATTTCCTGTAATCTTAGCTGAAACAAAAGGTCAACATTTGAAGAGCTTAGTAGAAGATCATGTTAGTATTCAATTAAACTTTTGTGTTTGAAGTCATCCCATTAGAAAAATTCCCCAATAAATACCATAAAAATATTTGCTAGTTATTAATAGATCCTAAGCCATTTGTTGTTTATGAAAAAAAAATTACTTGGACATTTTTTTTTCTTACACAATACATACTTTCATGGGCATAGTCAGAGAGTGGGACGACTGCCCCTAACTAGAAGAGAACCTCCAACTCCCATGCTCTTTCCAAATGTCTTCAAAGAAATAAAAATTGCAATTTTAGGACTACAATTTCGAAAAATTCCCGGGGGAGACCCAAAAAAAAACCTTTTTTTCTGCCCTCATCTGACCAAATATAGCATAAAATGTTTCTTGAGGGAAAGAGGAGGGCTATATTTTAAAGCAATTTTCGAGATCCGTACTAGAGGGAAAAAGGCAACTAAAAACTTGTTGAGCTTATGCTTGCCTCTGCCTAAAGGGAATCCTGACTACGCCCATGAATGCTTTGCAACCACTTGGTAAGCTTCAAATGTTTTTATAAAATTTTAATTATTAAACTATTTCTCCACAAATGGGTTTTAGCTGGATTTGAGCATTAAGGAATCCACGCAAAAAGTTACATCTGCAAGTAAACACAGTATTTTAATTTTTATTTCTTCTAGCTTTTTATATAAAGAAATTTTTAGTAATGAGACAAGAGCTCCATAGATCAGCTATGTTAGGAAAAGCTATAGAACATAATTCAGTACTGAAATTTTCATACACAATCAGTACAGCACCCTACCTAAAAAAGGACGTCGCATAAAGCAAAGAAAAAATGAAAATCAAAAACATATAGGCCAATTTTTTCAGATTCACTAAATTGTCATACAACGCAACTTTTCACGAAACACTTCATTCATATTGCAGTTGTTATTAAATAATCTCATTCTGTATAATGATTTCTTCACCTTTGGAACCGAAAATGCAGGATATTGGGTTGTTGTCAAGGGGATCGGTGGGATTCTAAGAGATAAAGGGGATTGATGCAGAAACAACTGTGAGGTAATGAGTTAAGTTTTGCACTCAGATGATGAAAGCTTCTGATTTTATGAATTACTGTAAAGAGAGACAGAGAGACTTGTATTGCACTACATTACAAGCTAAATGTGTGAAATGTATCTCTTTAACAATAGAAATAAGCATTTGGCACAAAAAAATGAACATGATTTTACTTTGATCTTCCTGAGCTACTATATCGCAAGTTGTTGCATATCAAGTTAGTTTTAGACAGAGAAACTCCCCCTCATATTAAACTGAGGAAAAAAAATCAAAATCAAAAAAATTCAAATGTACAACTATATACATAAATATGTATGTACTTACATGTTTGAAAACAAGAAATCATAAAAAAAAGGAAGGATATGAGGAGAATAAACAAAAAATGAGGATGTTTTGATTTTACAACATACAATTAAATTCAACAAAACATTATGGAAGAATACTGACCCCTCTTCCACTGACACCATTGAAGGAGAAATCCACAATTTTGAACAAATTCAAAGATGCACAATGCATCAAATCTATAATGCAAGCTTTTTACACAAAATAGTTGTGCAAAATTAAATTGTTTTATTGTTCATCTCTTGTTTCAAAGAAACTAACTGAAATCTACATGTCATGAAAAGCATTTGAAGATATTATATTTTTTCATACTTAATCCAAATTTATTTTTTCCAAACATTACAGCAGAATGCTTCTATTTGAGAAAGAAAGAATGTTGATCTTTTACTACATAAATTTATTAAGTAATGGTTGCTGTAAAATTTCAACTAAAATGGCGGGAAAATGATGCTTGGATTTTAGACTTATTCTTTTAGGATGCATAAAAATTATTATTTTACCACAAAATTTATGATTGTTACAGATCAATATTGTTATAAAAATACCAATTATCTGAATACAAATATTTTAAATGTTTTAAATAACGTTTTTAAACTTCTAAAAATAAATGATAAGGAACACAAGAATATTAAAACTAGTGAGTTGCATTGAAAAAGAATTTAATTTCTTGAAAATAAGCTGCAAAAGCAACAGTTCAGAAAGACTGCTGGAAGAACAATTAAAGAGCGAAGGGATCTGTTAGAGCAATATATATATATATATATATATATATATATATATATATATATATATATATATATATATATATATATATATATATATATATATATATATATAAAATAAGCAAGCCAAATTCCAAATATTGAACAAATTTTATAAAAATAATGATGATTTTTTATTTTATATTTACTTGGCTTTTTAGTTTTGCTGCGTTGTGCATCTATGGGCTTTTGGTGCGGTCTTTTCAATATTTTTCACTTTTTTATTACACACACACACATATATATATATATATATATATATATACATATACATACATATATATATATATATATATATATATACATATATATATATATATATATATATATATATATATATATATATATATATATATACATACATACATACATATATATATATATATATATATATATATATATATATATATATATATATATATATATATATATATATATATTTTTTAAATAAAGTACTTAAAGCATTTTTTTTTAATTTAAGTAATGAAATGAAAAATTATTTCAAATAAATATTAATATAATGTACTTTAATAGTTTAACAAAAGAGAAAATTATAAAAGTTGGAAAAGACATTAATGATAGCTGCTTTTTTAAAGAATATAATCCAAGATATTTGTTACAGCAATGATCATTGGCAATGGCAAAGCAGAAATTATTCTTTTCAAGTAATGTAAAAATGTCCTTTTTCTACAATGTTTGAGTGAGATTCATTACAAAAAAAGCAAAATAACATAGAAATAAGTAATCTCATTACCATGTGTAGATAAAAAAAAATACACTGTATCACAGTAAAACAGATAACTCCCATAAAAAAAAATAAAAAAAAATATTTTATTGCAATTTGAGCTAGTGAATTAAAAATGCAAAAAAAATTAAAAAAAATAAAAAAATAAATAAAAATAAATAAATAATTTAAAAAAAAAAAGTCTCTTAAATTACTAAACTTTTTGAAATAACAAATAATATTTCGATGATAAAAGGTAATGTTTTGAACTACTGAAGAGTTTGGTGACATTTGTTCTCAGGGGAGAAAAGATCATAAAAAAAAGAAAGAAAAATAAAGATAATGGAAGTGCTTGGGAGAGTTAAAAAAAGGCACTTGGGGAAAATTTTTCCAGTTTTGTAAATCTACCAGCATAGAAAATATTGGTTATGTTCAAATTATTTCAATACATTACATTCAGACCACTTCCTGCTTCAAAGTCTTTGACACGGAGGGAAACTTTTCGTAAGTTACAGCCCGCATGAATTTCCACTTATTCTTGGGGCTATGCACAGTCATTTTGTGCTCTTTGAGGTAATCCTTCCTCTTGTACTTCTTAAGACAGATGTCACACTCAAAGCGCTTGCGATCACTCATCACATGAATCTCCATGTGTCGTCTCAAGTTGCCTCGACTCGAGAAAATTCGCTTGCAGTAAGGACAGATTGGTTCCTCTAAGTCAGATAGAATTTTGTCCAAATCTGAAGGCTTTAAGTTTCTTTTCAGGACTGCAAATAAATGAGCTTATTCAAATAAAACATACATAAAATGTTTTCTTTTTATCATAACTATCCATAAACTCAATAAGGATTGGTGTTATAAGATACAACCCAATACTACTTAATCAAAAGTTTACAATGCATAATGTATGCAAATCTCATCAATTAATTTGAATTAGAACCCTTCAATTTGATGAAAAAAAATGGTTACATACAATTTTATAGCATGCATTCTTATCACACCTAATATAATTTAAATTACCAAATCTTTTTGTTCATATCTAAGATTTTCTTACAGAAATTAGGAGTATTCACATACAGTTTCTTGTTTGCTTTGGAATTTGCCCTGAGAATTTAACCAAGTCTGATATCTCTCGCCAATCTGACCACAAAATGAATAGTTAAAACATTCTCAATGTGCTTACAATGAGTTTATTCTAAAAAAGAAAATTTCTGCCCTAAGGTAAAGTGTCTTATCCAGCCAACTGAATAAGATGGTTTTATGGGGAAAATCTCCCTGTCTGGCCTTCTCTCTTCATAAATTGGATTAAAAAGCAATCAGAACTAGTCTGCATTTTATCCTATTGTGACAATTTTTGAAGTTATATACCTCTGACAATAAAACTTAAGGCAAATAATAAAATGTCTGGATAAAAAATTATAAATAAAATTTAAAAAAGAAAATAAATCATTTCCCCCCAAAAATACTTTTTTCAAAAAGCAAGAATACAAAAATAAATATAAACAAATAAGTAAGTAAATAAATAAAAAATAAATTTACCCTCTACATTCCCCCCCCCCCCCCAATTAAAACTCATAATACAGTAAAACAATTTAACAATGAAAATATTCAAAAACACTACAAATGCTACCATGAACAATAAAAAAAAGCGAACTGATACACAATATGGAAGTTATAAAATATTTCAGAATGCAATAATAAAAACAAATTAGATAAAAATAAGTTTTAAATTGCACAAAATATGGAAAAAGCATGCATAAAACACTAGTAAATTATTTATAACAATGTTATTACAGAAACAAAACATTTATTTTTTGCAAAAGTGCCTTAAAAATTATGAAACTAATAATAAACTAAGTAAATAAAAAGCTAAAATTAAATTCTAACTTATATTTGATAAATTATAAACATATATAACAGAACTAAGTGCACAGTAAAATTAAAAATGAAGAAAGGAACTTATTTAAAGAATAAATAAAAACCTTTTATGCCTAGAAGTAGAAGCAATAAATTTTCTCAATACAGAAAAGTCATAAATCTTTCCATGCAATTTGTAATGTTGCAAACTTGAGAAACAGTGGCATTGAACAGAAAAAAAATCTAACAAAAGGAAAATAAAACACAACTCTGATAATTCTCAGAGTGGAAAGAAAAAAGCTTTAACAAGTTTTAAAATTTATCTTACTCCCTTACTCCCTTTTACAGAAGCTGCAAGATAAATGGAGCAAAGATGAGCTTTGAATCTAAAATTCAGTAAAACATCAAAATTAAATGCAAGAAAAACTGTAATATCAGAAACACATTAAATTTACAAAGTTTAATGCACTTAAACAAATAATATTCTCATGATCCGAAAATGACAAAACTTTTACGATGAAACTAAAATCACTCGGATATCTTTTAAACCTGACAAATCAACAAAAGATACAACAAATCTTTCAAGGTAATGAACGTTAAAAAACATTACACAGGATTTAAATAAATTGATCACTGAAACCCAAATTTTGACAGCCAAAAAATTGCTAAAATAACATAGATAAAAATGTTCAAATGTTCTAAAAATCAACAAAACTTTGCTTAAAAAATTCACACAATTAATAAACAAAAATACCAATCATTTAAAAAAAAAACTACAGATGTATTAAAAAACCTATAAGAAATTGATGCAGGTAATTTCATTAGAATTTTAAACACATAGATATTAAATGCTAAAAAAAAGTGATGTGGGGGGGGGGGAGACGACAGACACGTTAATCTTTTTTTTTTTTACTTTTTGATATTTTCAAACAAACATCATGTCTTCCCCCAATCACATTTAATATCTTATTTATAGGACAATTTTACAAATGTTTCCATTTTGCAAATCCTTACAGGAGTAATTTATTTCTACACAACTATCTGACTGGAATGCCATTTCATAGTCAGTTTAGATTCTTGATGTTTTAAATACAATCTGAAACAATTTTACACTTTAAATTAAGCTGATTGTTATTGGCTAAACAAAAAATTTCAGGCTTGGAGAAGCTTCGTTCGGCCATCACAAGGCATGACTAGTGTATTCTGGAAGAAAACTAACTCAATATATCGCTTGTTTGAAAAAATAGTGCCATAATACGAAATTTTTGATTTTCTTTTATTTTCGCGGCTTCAAATGATGTTGTCTTCTTTGGAAAATAATGAGATATTTTGTTCAAATATTAACCACTGGAGAGCACAGCAAATTTACTTTTCTTAAAGCATATGTCCCGAAGAGTTCAACTTCAAAAGCTTCTCCAGTAAAATTTCATTTCTTCGTATTGTAGTACTCAATCTCCCAAATGAGCGAAAAAAACAAAACGAACAATTATCTTTCAGTTTTAAAAGTCACCACATCTCCTGCTAAGTTAACACAGCTGATTGGTAATCATAACTCTCCTCCAAAACTTAACTTAAAGACTACGCTCTGTTGAATATCAAGAGAAAGAGTTTCAAAACACAATGCAAAATCATTAGAAGTTTAAATTTTACTTAAACTAGGGCTCATAAAATAAAATCCCCAAAATCTCAAAAAAAAAGCAATAAAAATTCAAAAATGTAAACATCAGGGACATTTTTAGGGCTCGCGCTAGGAATTTCAAATTGTTAGCTAGTAAAATAGCCAAAATTTAAAAATATTAGCCAAATTTCAAAAATTGTTACCAAAGACTAACTTTAATAAATCAAAGAACAAAGTAAAGTTTTAGAAAGAATAAAATACAAATACTCGTAATAATTCTTTTAAGATGCAGCATACACTCAGGCCCGTCATTTAGGGGAGTCAGGAGGAGGTAACTGACCCCCCCTCCCTTTGGTTTTGAGAAATTAATGTATTTAGAAAAAGTGGGCATTGTTTTGGTTGTTTTTTGGTATAATTAGCATAGAATATACTCTTTGATAACCCTGTAAAACGTTGTAATGGCGGACCTGAATACACTCAAGTACTTGAGATAGATATGACACTTGTTTTGCAGGGTTTTTTTTCCTCAAATGGAATTATTAACACTCTTATGGCATAATTTTGAAGGTCAAGAAGTTTCTTTTGTTTTTCTGAGGAATTTTGAGAATTTCCTTTTTGGCAAACGACAGTTTGTTTTGCCAAATTTACTATTTTATTCTATTTGACATGATGGCGAATGCTTAGCGCAGACCCTGATTCTAATAATCATTAATCATCATATGATGTAGTTAGAAGTAAACGGATGCAAGAGACAAAACAGAGGTGCCCCCCCTCCCCCAAGAGCAAGGGCACACACCCTTAAATATCGTGAAGAAGTGTTCCCCAGAAAAAGTGAAAAATACACTCCTCCCCCTAAAAATTTCAATGGCGCAGTCTACGCCCTGAACCCTTAGGTGGGCACCCCTGCAAAATAAGTCTGGGATTCAAATAACATGGGAGATTCTAATAAGTATTTTTCAAAGGTACACACCACTACTGTCTTACCATGATATAAAACTAGGGATGGCTCTAGCAGTTTTGCCGCCCCAGGTGATGTTGACAAGTGCTCCCTGGTCTTAATTTCTATATATTTTTTAAATCATTCAACAAATTTGGGTTTTTCATCTAGCCCCCCTTTTTGCCTCCTTCCATTTTGCCATCAGGACAGTGGCAATTCGGGTGGGGGGTGGAGCAAGAGGGGAGAATTGTTCCCCCCTTTTTGTTGTTCATTTATTTATTTTACATTCCAATTTAGGAACAAAAACTATGTAAAAGAAAAGGAGAAATGTCAAAATTTTCAGAACATAATTATTTGTTTTACTTAGTACATCTGTTTACGAAACATCATTTAGCACAAGCAATAACTTTTAGTTTATGTATTTATTCTTTAGATATTAGTAAATCAATTGTTTTGCTTAAACAAGCCATGATAAAAAATATATTTTAAATGAAAAGTTAGAGCTTGCAATCAATGCTTTTTAAAAATGTTTTTATGTTTCAAATGTTTTAATCATGTGTTACATCAGTAATTATGACCTCAAATGAATGAACAGCAAGTGTGGATTTCCCCCCTTCCTTTCTCCCCTGGACTGTTTTTGTTTTTCTACCTTAGAACTGTTAGAAAAAGTGAAAATTCCACTCTCCTTTTCAATAACTGTAAAATTCATTAACAAACAGAATGTTAAATTTCAAAACAAGAATTACTTTCAAATATAATAGCATGAAGAAATAATTTTTAAACTTTCACCAATATAGAATAGGGATCATAATGTCAATTTTAACCCTTTATCCCTTAAAAGCAATAATTTTAAAACTTGTAAAACTCAGTGATGAAAACTTTTGAGAAAGTCCATTAGAGATAAGGAATATTTAACAACATTTATCATGAGTTATGTTATGATCTAGTCAAGTTTCCCTAATAATCTATTAGAAAAAAATATTCCACAATGTCATTATTAAAAAAAAATTAACTGTAGAAAACATAAAATTCAAATAAATGTTCATTTTTTTTTTCGGAGCCTCATATTCAAATTTGAATAACTATTAAAAAAGAAATTTAATGATTACAGAATCATGGGTTGAAAAAAATCAGAATCCACTGTAATATAACAAACTTTTAAATTATGCCTAAAAAAATAAGTAAATGAATTTGAAAAAAAAAAGAAGAAAAAAACTTTGTTACATACAATTACTAAAACATAACAGAATGCTTTTATATTCTAACCAAATACACGAAGTCAGTGGCGTAGCAGGAAAATCCGCGAGGGGGTGTGTCCCTGTATCCAGGCTAAAAATAACCAACTTTGAAACTTGAAAATGCAAATAGACAAAGGGAGGGTCATGGGGGTCATGATCCCCCCCCCCAAACCGTCGAGAACAGTATTCGTCTACCTTGTGTTTATCCACTTTATGCATACAATGTAGACGATTACAGTATCTTAACATTTCGTTATTTTTAAAAGTAAATATTTGAACTGCTTCATCTCATTCTTCATGAAATCAATTTGCAACGTTTATCCCCAGTTAGGTGTCTTATTTCTGGCCGATTTGGTGCTTTTTATTTACCCGCAAGCAGTTTCTGAAATTTTTCGTACCTAAAACCGCAAGTTCGTTCACGGGGGTCGTTATTCTTCAGCATGACTCCCCCCCTACCCTAAAATAGTTTTCTGTATCCGCCCCTGATAGAAGCAGCGAGAATTTGCTTTAAATCACAAATAGAGATGACTGATTAGCTGATGAAAATCATCTTTCAAAAAAAAAAAATAAATAAATAAATAAATAAATAAATTTCCATCATCGGAATTTAATTTTGAACTTCAAGGGACGAGTAAACCGGGGACCGCCCCCTTTCCTGCGCTACTGCTGGAGGTATTTCAAAATGCATGAAAATAACCGAAAAACAAACAATCAAATATTTACAGCTTAGCTGACAAATCCTGTTCAAACTTCACAGTAAAATTTGACAGCGGTAAACCTTCAAGAGTCTCAGCTAATATCTTTGCTTAGGAACAAGTGTAACCGCCTTGAGGAAACCGCATAGTTTAAAAACGTGCCGTTTCGAAACATGCCAAAGTGGATGGCAACCATCGTGATGCAATGATTCACCACCTGCCCAACGAGGCTCCGTATTCCGACACATCAGTTTGTGATATGCTTCCAATGCTCAATCAGGGCATTACGCAGGCAATAGCTCGAACCCCATCGCATACGGGCACAAAAATAGTACAGATTATCCCGCAATAACAACGACGAAAGTTCCCATACTTACCGACGCCAGGACCTGACGGCAACTCCGAGGCAAACGCCTAGAATTAAAAAAAAAAAGAAGAAGAAATCTTCGGGAAAGACGAAAGCGGAAAAAGAAAAAAAGAACAAACCAAGAACGAGAGAAGGAGAGAGGAAAATGAAAAAGAACAAAAAAAGGAAACAACCCAAACAGGATATGGAAAAGACGCGGGAGGCACTCCTCTGACGTCACGATGTACGGGCAGCTGCCAAGCGCTCCAGAAAAAGAAGGAAAAATTTCGCTGTAGCCGGTTTTTTCCCAGTCGTCGGTTTTTAGGCCAGCCCGCGAACGAGTCTGCCATTGCACAACACCCGGGAGTGACGAGGAAAGTTCGGAACGTGCTCTTCCCCGAAAAAAAAGAACGCTAGTTTCCTGTTCGGATATCTCGGTTGCGACGAAATCGCAAAATTCGGAGAAAACCACTCCGAAAGGAAAAACGAATGTTTCACGAGGAACTCATTTTCACTCGATCTGGATTCTATTTTTTTTTTTCCATCCCTCTACTAAACATGAAAATGGGAAAAATAATGCATGCATCGAGCCTTGCGCAACATGTGATACCCGAAATGGGAAGCTTTAGGAAATACGAACGCAAATTCAGATTCCAAATGCCACGCTCATTCAACGCCGACTTTGCAACAGTAGGTAGAGAGTTTTGAATGTGAAAACAAAAGTGGAAACAAGCGCGGACCCATGGGAGGTCATGAACACCCCCTTCCCCCTTTTTGAGAACTAACACAGATTAAAATTGCGCTTTGGTAACTTGAATGTTGAAAAATTACTATCCTTTTTGTGGTCGATTACTACTTTTGATCCTCCTTTCTGATTTGTGAGCTCATATTTTTGTAATGGCCTCAGGGGCGCTTCGAACTTAGATTTTTGGGAGGGTAGAATTTCTCAATTTGACAAATAGAACTCCAAATTTTGCCGACTGATGACAATTTTGCCAAATCGTCAGACAAAATTTGTCGAATAAGGGAATTTTTAGAGGGTCATGGTGACCGACTGACCTCCCATCGGGGCGCCCCTGAATATGGTCCCTTTAGAAATAAAAAGTTGGATCTGCACTAAAAGCAAAATCAATAGCTAGAATGCTTTCCTTTCGAAAATGTAACAAAAACTGAAAGTACCAGGATAAAATGCTACCGCTCGAAATCTCGAATTTTCTAATGCACGACACAGGAGCGGCGGGCCAGAAATAAAAAATGAAGACTAAGATGTTTGTGATTCGAAATTTCCGAAAATTTTGGGCTGACAACATGCTGAAACTGAAAAATAATTTTTAAAAAAAAGGAACTTTTAAAATGCTTTTTTTTTTAATGATTTTTGTATGCATATTTGAGTTTTTACCGGGGGGAGGGGCAGGCTCGCGCCAAGCCTGATTGGCGCCGTCGTGCAAATGTCTTTTGAGCGCCCTTATGCACTGGCGTTCGAGAAAAATATAGTAAACACCTGAAGTGAGGTTTTGTAGATAAATATAAAATGGAAAAGAATGCGTTTGGCATTTGATTTATTTAAAAAATACTGTGAGAATGTTTAAATTTGGAATTTAGTGTACATTTTTACTTCGTACCTCGAAACTATTTCCGGTTCAGCAGCTCTTCTGATATGCTAATAGTGCGTTTCGGAAAAATAAAATATTTTAAATATCAAGTTAAAACGCCGCTTAGGATATAATCTTTGAAATTAATCTTTAAGTGATGAATAATTGATAAAACTTTTACGTCCGTCAAAACATGACAACAGGAGCATGGTGCAACAAGAAAATAGTTTTAGGGGGCCACAGTGAGAAAAAATTCCCCTTTAAAAAGATGGGACCGGGGTTTCTTCACGGAAAATTTTTGAAACGTGTTTTAAAAACGCATTTTTAGACGGTCTGTGGTGGTGCTATGGGGGGAAAAGGTGCGAGGGGCTCCACGGAAATTTGTTGAAGTTGAAATCTTGAAACGCGATTATAGGCCATATTTAATGACGTTAGAATAAGCGATAGAACTCTGGAACTCTCACCGATCGTTTTTTTTTTTTTTTTTTTTGAAAAATAGACAGAAAAAAAAATCTTTCTTCTCCCCTCTTATTTTTCGAAATTTAACATCCAAAAACGCAATTATAGACAACTTTGAAAATTTTTACAAGAAAGGGATGTAGAGCTCTCCTTTGGAATTTTTTTTCAAAATTTAAGTCCTAAAAACTTGAGCAATATTCTATGATAATGGGAGGAGAGGTTCAAAGGCTATTCCACTTAAATTTTCTTAAGTCATGTTTAAAAAACCTATTTTTTATAATATTAAAGGAAAGCGGCTCGGAGGAACTTGCCCGAATATTTTTTGAAATTTATTTCTAAAAAATGCGATTGTAAGACCGTATTTGGTAACATTAGGGCTGACGATCGTTCAAAATTGAAGCTCCAAAACCGCAATTTTAGGTAATTGTCGAACGCAGTTTCAATGTTGTTAGGTATTCGGGGGCTTTCCCTTACAATTTTGCGAAACTGAAGACCTGGAAACGAAATTTGAGATGCTCCGTAATGCTTTTGGCGAGGGAGAGGGGGGAGGGCAGATTCACAGGAGTAGCATTTTGAAGACTTGCTTAATTTCAGACGAACTAGAAAAATGGAAAATGCTATGAGAAAAAGAAAAGAAATAAGACGGGGAGGGGGGGGGGGGCGGATCAATTAGCTGTAACTATTGAAAATTTTTTATTCAAAGATTTCTTTTTAAAAGAAATTCAAGTTTTACCCTCAACGTCATAAGTTTTGCCCCATACCCCAACAAAGCTCGGCGCCTTTTTGACTCTGACGCCCTCGCGCGACGTACGACCTTGCACATAGGGACGGCGCTGCCCTGGGGAAAGGGTCGAGCTTCCTCATAGTTTCCAAAAGTTTCACCGTCTTCAGAAAATTTTACTTGAGTACACAATCATCCCTGATTAAGAATAATGAATACATTTCTTAATTTAACACTTAAAATCATTCATTGTCGTTAATGAAGAGTTATTGCGAAATTATACATGAATAAGGTTCAAAGCTTGGGGGGAGGCGGGATAACACCTGACCCATTTCTCCTACGAATTAACCAAAGCACAAAAATCCTGAAGAAGTTTTTTTATTTGTACGAAACCTATATACAGATGTACGATGTAACAATCTTGCTTTCTTCTGATTAATTAATGCCAGTCAAGACATGAAGATTTGTAATATAAAGGCCATTAATTTTATCTAAGTCTTGTCAACTTCAAACATATAGAATTCAAGTAAAAATACTAAATAAACTTTCAGAATGATAATGAATGGAATTGATATCGCAAATAAAATACATTTTCAAATAGCACAGCAACACTCAGTGGCGGTTTTACGGGGAGTTTTATAGGGGTAGCTATGCCCTCCAGAAATAGAAAGTTTTTTTTTCTTTCAAATTTTAAGAGAGCATATGCTTCTAATTTAATTTTCTTGTAAAAGTTTTTAAAAAGCAGGAAAGAAAAAAGTTATTTTTGCTCGGAAAACAAAGATAATAGGAATCTTCCCCTATCAAGGTGGCCGCCTCCTAAAAATTGCCTCCTTCTTTTCTTAGGAAGGCCACCTAGCTAGGAAAAAGTTTTATTTATCTTTATTTTTCGAAGATGTTACCCGCTTCTGGTGCATATCTACGACCGGTCGATGGTCGATCCTCAATTAAATGCCACATTTTTTGATTGTAACAACTTCCCGTTCAAATTTGAACAAATAATAATAACTAGTGTTTCCACAGTGATCAAAATTCGACCATAATCATAAATGAATATTTGAGAAAAGGGTCATTCCATAGAAATGTCAACCTCAACCTCAGAAATTTTTTTTCCACAAAGCCTTAATTGTGACCTATCATTTCATTAAGCATACTTTCTAGTACATAAATCCAGCAACAGTTTGCAAAAATTTCATTCGGTGTTTTTCTTCTGGCTCTAAACGTGCGAGGTTGTAGAAAAGGCTTAGCATGTGCAAAAAACATGCGTCTACGTTTTTTTGTGTAATATAAAAATTTTTGCAAAATTTAAAAAAAACTATGTTTATTCTAAATGATTAGATGTTGGCCCGATAAAATTGACTGTTCTTTTTGCACACATTATAAGATAAGTATTTTAATTAGTTTGATTATTTCACTGAAAATATTTGCGTTACGTTAGTCACGAAAATGTACTATTTTCTGCTTAAAAACTAAACCATATGATTAAACCAAACAGCACTTTTTATTTTCTTACATCTGTGTCATATCTACTTAAAAAGTGCAAAATATTTATTTTAGTATCAGTAGATATAAAATAATTAGTGTGACTAACGTAACATTTGAGGTGTGACTAACGTAACAGTTTGCATGTGACTAATGTAACATTTTAAAAATGACTGCATATAATTAAATTTTATTTAATTTAATGTTCATTTTCATGAACAATTTTGAATATGTCGGCATTCTATATTGACTGAAAATATAAAGGGTGAAAAATGTCAGTAATATTACATTGTAGACCTTCTGTTTACTTAGAAAAATACTTTTTTAAAGGTCTTTATAAAGATACTTCTAATTTAAAGAATTATTTAAAAAGAACAAAGATGAGTAAAGCAAAATGAGTACTCTGCTGAATGTGCATTTAACACAAGAATCCAAGCTTAAGAATTAAGATAATAGAAATACAATCTTAACAAAGGAGAATGTCTCTATTTTTTAGAAAATACATATCCACCTATTACTAAAATGAAGTAATGGCTGCTCGTTGGAAAACATTTGAAGATGTTACATGATACAGTGACAATAAGCGCTGCTGTCATACATTTCAGAAAATGCAAGAATGATCATTTAGAAATTCAAACATTTGTGGTGATATCTGGAATTAAAATGCATTCTGCAAAAACGTTCGAATATATTTTTTTTTTCAATATTACATTTTAATTCAAAAGGATGCACAACACTATTCGTTCGATGAATCAGTAAACCTTAAAAAATAATATGTCATTGAAAAGTACTACGGAGTTTCTTATAACGATAACTAGTACATCAGCAGAATACCAGATATCGGTGAAACTATCAACTTGCATAAAGTTAATTTTTACAAGAGAGATATTTAGGATTTAATTAGCCCAAGAATAATGTTATTCTGTTTGTAAAAGCAGTTTTTTTTATTTTCTTAATTTTTTTCTCACATTCAAATTGAGTTAATTGAACTGAATCCTTCCATTCAATTTCTTACACTAATATAGAAAAAAAGTAAAGAAAGAACCGTAATACAACACAAGGAAGGTTCCTAAAAAGTGTAAAATTAATATAAGAGCAAGAAATTAATTATAAAAAGTTTTTTATATGCATTCATTGCTTGTTATTCGATGGTTACGTTAGTCACACACAGTTTTTCGGAAAAGTACCATTTAGGGCCAAAAAAGATTCCTCTGTAACGAATCTGTAGTACATTTTTAAAAATTGATTGTTTGCCTCTTACAAATATATCGGCCAATTTTTAATGGCTGCCTAAATTTCAGAAAAATTTGCCTCGTAACATAAGCATTGTTTCTCAGGGTTGCAAAAATGTTACGTTAGTCACGATGCCTTTTTTGGAGAAAAAACACCTGCCAGCGCTTATTTTGCTTCAAATTCTTGGTAGAAATGAAAAATAATCACCTTGTACATTTTAAATCTTCATATTAAACCAAAACACATTTATTTTTACTCCCGGTGTACGTAAAAAGAGTTTGAAAATCAGCTGCGAATGTTACGTTAGTCACTATGGAATGACCCAAAACTTGAATGAATTTAACTATTTCCAACATTTTTATTTCAACCCTTACACATGTTTAATGCATATCGGGGAAACGTACAATTTTTATATGTATAAACAATACCAAACAGTAGTAATTTATTCCAATTTTACTTTTTGTCTGTTAATCTCAAAATAAATAGATAAAAGGGGATATTTCGGTAAAGGGGGTAGTTTCTGAAATTTTAAGTTTTTTTTTTTTGAAGAGAATGCTTAAAAACATGGGTAGCTAGAATATTTCTAAAATTAAATTTTAATAACTCAACTGCAGGACACTTTTCAGGATAAGAGTTTGGACTTAGAAAATCTCTCACAGAAATTATTCAAAATTGAAGTTCCAAAAACGAAATTTTAGACGATTTTGGGTAATGTTAGAGGGAGAGAATTCGGGACTTTGTCGTGGATATTTGTAGAAATTGAAGACCCTAAAGTCCTAAACCAAAGCTTATGATAATCTCAGGGGATATTCAGTAAGTTACCGCCCTATAGCCAGGGCTAAGGCAGAAATACATGAAATACACCTACAGAACCTAACTGAATATACCTGCCTTGCCTTCAATATTCGAGTTGAACCGAACCATTGCTTCGGTCACTCGTCTGGTCAGTGCTAATTCTGTATTAGCTACCAGTTTCTTTGGCACTCTTGGCTTCCTTAAGAGGTTTTCCATCTCCAGCTCAGTTACTCCTATGCCGGGCTGATGAGTGCTAATAAGCACGAAACTGCAGTCCTCGGCTGGAATTGACTGAGCTGGCGGCGTGTTTCATGAATCTCAGGGGATGTTATGAAATCAGGTACTATGGCATGAGAGGAGGGAGGGGTTGCTGTAGCCCCATAGCCCTTCTCCTGGATTTGCCATTGCACTCAAGTATTGATGCTACTCTTAAATGATGCTATTTTTTCGCTCTTTATTTTAATTTTTCAACTATGCAATCATGTATTCTTAAGTATAGGTGGATAATGTCGCGATCCCCTAAAAAATGCTTCGCTACCCCCTTGGGGGTCGCAACCCACAGGTTAGGAATCCCTGCTCTAAGGGTTACTTGTCGATAACTTTTTGTTTGATTCCGTTCATTATTTCTTGAGATACAGTAGTCACAACTGACGACCGAAAACGTTCTACAGTTCAACCCCCGTTTGAGATATTGACACCAAAAGTGAATCAGCACCTGTTCCTGTTAGGGGCAATATATGGACCAAATTTTGTTTGATTCCGTCAGTTACTTTCTGGGTAATGGCAGGCACGCATAACTCAAGAAACGTTCCATTGCTCCACCCCCTTGGAGGAATTCGCGCCAAAAACGAATGGGCACAAGTTCACACAGGGGCAAATACGTGTACCAAATTTCGTTCGATTTCATAAGGTAGTTTTTGCTGTAGAGAGGCCAAAAAAAAAAAAAACTAGTCACACACATACGGACATACACACAGACATACAGACAGACATTTTCCAAAAATGGTCGAAATGGACCCAGCACACCTCAAAACGTTCAAATCCGTCAAAATTCGAAAATTTGCACGAATCCAATACTTTTTTCTATATCTTATCTTCTTCTATCTATAAATATAATAAAATAAGATGTTTGTTTGTGTGTGTGTGTATGTGTGTGTGTTGCGCGCATCCCGGGAAAACGGTAAGGCCTAGAAAGAAGAAATTTGGTATACAGTCAGCTTTTACCGACGGTGTGCACCTCGGGATTCGATTTTTGATATTTTAATTAGATTGAAAAGTTATTTAATGTTTCATGTGATTTTTAGCACTTTTTAGTACTTATTACTTCACAGAACCCGAACCAATCGCGCCAGACAAATATTTTTTGTACTATAGTGTGAGAAATTTAATTTTAAATATGACGAAAGAAAACATTTTGAAGATAGATCAATTTTTGCATTATTTATGTTTTGAAAAAACCTTGATTTTTGCATGGTTTCCTGCGTTATTTTTTTTCGAAACTCATCCTCAAAGTGCATAAAAGCTTCTTTTCTAAAATTCAAATATGTGATAGCGAGAACATTTCACCCTCTTCAGGAAAAAAAAGTTTTCAGAAAAACGCAATAGTTTTTTTTAAAACAATTTTTTTAATACAGAACGAAGATATGAGCTCTCGCTTCACCGAAGATCTGCTGTCTGCTGTGATGGCTTCGAATATGACGTAACGCGCCCACGTGATCTTACTAAATTAAATTGCTTTTTCCCCCTTCCTTTCAGGGATTTCATTTGTTTCCCCCCCCCCCGGACATTTTGCTAACCGGAAAGTTTAGAGATGGATCGAATAGGTAGATATATAGATAGATATTGAGTGCACACACAAAAAATGTTTTTATGAATTAATACTTTTTTCATTGAAAAAAAAATTGTTAATTACCATCAAAGGTAGATATGCATAAATCTACAGATAGATAAATATCGTATGTCTATCTCTTGCTGTCCATCGAGGTCGTTTTGGTCGATGGACAGCAAGACATAGACAGGTCCGCCATTTAAGGAACTTCAACTGGGGTCAATAGTCCCACCCCCCTCCACGATTTTGAAAAGATAATGCTTTCACATGAAAATGGAAATGCTTTTGTTATTTTCCGACAAAATTTGCATTGAGAGTACACCCTTTGCTCCCTCCCCCTCCTTTGGGAAAATTCCAAACGATGGTACCGGGAGATAGATGTAGAAAATATTTTATTCAAATTAATATTGATATAGATAAATATAGATTGATTCATACCGCCGCCAATTTTGTTAAACGGTGCAAACTTGGCGTAAAATGGTGAATGACAAGTAAGCCAAACAGCCGACGTAGGCGGCTGCTTGCATTTAAAGGCGAATAGCGTAAAAAGGCGAACCAGCTGGTCGCCGCAGGCGGCTGGTCTTATATATATAAAGGTGACGGTATTTCTTTGTTTGTACCAGATGGCGAGAAGACCACATAGCACCTACAGCCCTGAAACTTGGCACAAAAAATCGAACGTACCCCGGGCCCGTGCACCTCGAAGTCGAAATTCTAAATTTCAAATTAGTTTTTTTTTCAAATTAACTAATTAAACTAAACTTCGTCTAATTAGGGGGTAAAAAATCCCCCACCCCAAACATTATATATCGTTGGAAAGGGTTTTCCTTCCCCAACAAGATGATGTTTGTTCCATTTTTCTCAATTAATTAGAACCGGAAATATATGCGATTCTAATTGAGCCAATTTTTAAGGCTTCTCTTTCGAGAAATTGCTATAACACTAGGTCCAGTTTCCAGACAATTTTCAAATATAACACTAGGTCTATTTTCCAAACAATTTTTCAATTACTTTCTTTTTAAACATTTTGGAGGAAGTTGCCTTTGTTGCTTATGAATATTTTACTGTTATACTTTATTTTAAATTCATTGTGCGTATGTTAATTGATTTTCTTTTTAATTAGAAAGTCGCTTGGCGAATTTTTCGATGAATAATGGAGTTGTTTACATTTGAAAGCTACTGCAAATGTAATTTTGATGTAATTTGTTTTTCTTTAATTCAACGGATTTTCTTTAAATTTTTAGCACAGGCATCGCTGTGCGGGTATTGTTAGTATTAGATATAGAAAAAGTAAAAAATGGAGAGAGTTGAACCCGCAGATATTATTATTTATAGAAGAATATTCTAAAGTAATTTACTTGGGTAAGTTTTACTTTAAAAATAGTTTTGGAAGTCCAAATTTTTACCAATTTTGGTCCGCTGGTGGATATGGACCGCGGTCCAATAGTTCCGACCGCTGATCTAGAACCTTCGTTTTTTATAGTAAAAATAACAGAATTTTTAAAAAAATACTAAGAACTTTTCATATCGCACTCAAAAGGACAAAATAACCTTTCTGGGTCAGAAAGGACAATTTAAGCATTCCTGTAGTTTTCGAAAATTCCAAGAAAATGACACCACAAACGAAGAAAAGTGCGGCTCAAGTCATGAAGAGAATTTCTCTTATCATTATCTAGCTTTCAATCATAAATTTGAGTGTTCAAACATGCATATTTTTCTTATTGGGGAAAGTTTGGTTTGAAATGACTAGAACCGCACTTTTCTTCGTTTGTGTTGTCATTTTCTTTGAATTTTCGAAAACAACAGAAATGCTTAAATTGTCCTTTCTGACCCAGAAAGGTTATTTTTTCCTTTTGAGTGCGATATGAAAAGTGCTTAGTATTTTTTTAAAAAATCTGTTATTTTATTCTTTTTAGTGTAAATGTATTTCAGAAATAGAATAATTTTACCACCACGAAACGTCACCTTTTTTTTTCGTATAAATGCTCGGTACTCAAAGGGGAAAAAACTATATACGTGTCTATAACTTTAAGCAGTTGGAACTAAAATTTAATCCTTGTTCCTCTCTAGGATTTATGCTTGCTAATTTCATCCTTGCTTCAGATTAGCCTTGATTCAAAATTTTCATTATGATTGTTTTTATTATTACTGTTGCAAGGCAACAAAATTTGTAACAATGGGTTTTATATTTAAACCATGGTCCACTGTAAGCGCCAGCGCATTCAGTGGGGCCATGTTTAAACATATAATGGGAAAATTACATGAAATTTGCTATTTTTCATCCAAACCGAAATAATAATTTTATTTCAGAATTTTAATTTTTCAGCGTGAAGTTGTACCTTAAATTAAGCAAATCATTTAGTGAAACCGGAACTCTCTAAGTGATCTAGTTGCTGAAATATAAGCAAAATCAAGCCTCAGATTACTCCGTGACAAACAGGACAAGTATAATAAAAGTGCTTAATAATGCAAATGTAATGTAATATGGTTTCAAATCACTCTTAATTATTTTTTTTAGTGAGTCTCACCAAACCCTAAGGTGAAAATTTCTCCAAACATTTCTTCCAAACTGCTTAAAGGTTAACATTATTGCATACAGATCAATCCTTGCTTTGTACGCCATAAAGTAAAATGCTAACTTAATAATTTACCTCCAAAATCCTGCAGAGCTTCGTCATCGTCATTTACAAAAAAGTTCGTTCATTACCGAGTACTTTGAGCTCGTTTTCTTCAATGCCAGGACATATATAGAATCCATATATAGGAACTGTGTTGCAAAAGGTAGTATTCCTTTTCCGGCCGCTTCGATCGATAAATCGGTAAAGGCCAAATCGATAGTTGCATCGATCTAGATTTTTCGGTTTTCTGGCTGGAAAGAAGAATTCACATAGTTCTAGGCCATTTTCGCAAGACTGGAAAGATTATACTAACGAATGCGAATAAATAGAAAAATAATCATGCACACTTAGAGCCTGATTGCTACAGGGGACTCTAGGGTTAAGGCTCTGTGCCCTTAAATTTTAGGAGAACCTAAATGAATTTAATATCCTTTAACCTCATCACATAATGAAGTAATTAGAGAAAGCATATATTAAATATTTGCAGTTCCCGCACGGCTTAGCACGGGGGAAGGGGGGGGACAATGAGTTAATATTCACGCGTATATGTTATATATATCAGCGGAATGAAAAAAATATATATAGTACTCACACACACACACACACACACACACACACACACATGTATATATATATGTGTATATATAATCATTTGTGTAATGTTAAAAAAAAAATAATATTAAATTCGCCACCGTTTTGGTGCAATTGTTGCAAAGTTTCCATGGGTATCAATCAGTAAAAAAACTTACTCGTATATTTGTTTGTATTACTTTTTAAAACAGCAATCATGCTTAACGTGGGGGGGGGGGGGGGTCCATTGTACCACCAGTTTGAGAGATTGGCATCAAAAATAGATCGATATTAATTCTGAATATCAAATATTAACTTTTCTTTAAATCTTTGCATTGTTTTTTGAAACATGGCGGTCATGCTTAACACAAATGCGTCACTCTCTTTTGAATGATTTGCGGTAAAAACTAAACAGCACCATTTTTAATTAAATTTCATCGATATACTAATTTTTTTTTTGAAGCCCAACCCTACTTTGAGACAAAACTAAATGAAGTTACAGTAGAACCCGAATCTCCGTAATCCGAATGCCTCTGATCCGAAAGCCGCGAAGATGAAATACATGTAATGTAAATAAAATTAATTGTAGTGTATTTTTACTGGCTGTTTATGGTCTATGTTTCTATCAATTAAATAAACAATATTTTACGCTACAAAACATTTTTCTCTTTTCTGTTATACTTAAGATCCAATTGAGACAAGTTTTAGACTTGAAGAGTATGGCTGCAAAAGTAGATTAGGCATTTCCAAAGAAAATGTCCACCTTGGCCCAAGTACCCGGATTGTACGAATTTTCGTCTACGCAGACCGCCCTTAATAGATTTTAAGAATTACATTAATATATAACACCTAAGTATATGCTAATGTCAAACCAAAAAAAAAAAAAAAAAATCGATGTTTTTCATCGCATAGCCCTTTCATTTTGTTTCTCTTCATATAAAAACAATGGGGTTTTTTCCATCAGTCAAAAGCAGGGCTGCGGAGTCGAAAGGAAAATGACCGACTCCGGGATTTCAAAACGCCAGACTCCGACTCCGGCTTTTTTTTTAAATTTACCCTCCCCCCTCATGAGAAGGGGGAAAATTTCTATACAGAGATTGAAATATTAATTCCTTTTTAGGAAATTTAAGCGTTGTATTTCATTGTAGCATACAACGTCAGAAATTAAATTTGGAAATCAAATTTTTCCACTAATTATGATTTTAAAATTGGGATCACATAATCATCCCATTGTTTAAAAAATTGAAAAGGTTTAATTTGCTCCTCATTAATGTTTAACACATAGATGTTGATCAAATCGTGTTTTTCATTTTTGAAAGTTGTAATTCTAGAGGGGGGGGGGGGCCGCTTTTCTTGCAAAGTTGAAAAAAAAAATTCTTGAGTAGGGGAGGTCCGCCCTGGCTGAGACCCATCTGGTGGGTGACACTCCAAGTTAATTTTAGAGTTAATAAAAAATATTCATGCTTTAGTTCTAAAAACAATCCCCAACAATTCTGAAATTATATTTCATCTATAAAATTTTAACGAAAATAGGGCACTATTCTTGTATTGCGGGGAGATATGGGGTACATAAACGCATGGAGCCAATTTTACAGAAAATGCGGCGGTATGCAGCTGTGTACACACAAATAGCTTTTATTTTTAACACGCTTTTATTAGCTTCGCCTGTATGTATGTATGTATGTATGTATGTATGTATCTTGTAATGGAATCTTGCAGCTCAAATTTCGCCCACTTCCTGCAATCGGATTCTTTTGAAGTTTGGCATGCGACCTCAGACCCGATGACAATGCAATATTCTATAATCAAATTAATTAATTAACTCTTTTAATTGTGAGTTTCCTCCAATTTTAATCAATATTTTGGCATAAATCCGACAATGTGAAAAAGGAAAAATTTTAAAAAATACATTAAAAAATACTCGCAAAAATTATTTAAAAATATCTACAAAACCTTTAATTTTTCTGCATCAGACAAAATTTGTTTCAATGTTCCAAGGTAATTAGAACATGAAATATAACTGTTTTTAACTAATTTCAGGCCAAAATTTAGGTGAGCCTTCAATTGGAAATTTATTGCTGATGAGACCATTGTTGAACAAAACTTTTATTCAAATGCATCTCAAATTTTCAAAGTAATATAAATATGATTTCCGCAAACATACATCGATGACTCACAGTAGCTTCCCATCGGGGTGCCCTTGTCTTAACTTTGAGATATTACCTCGCACTCGTTTCATAAATAATTTCGTGAATTAAGTCCCAATCAGATTCAAATTTTCATATACCGCACGGGATTAAAAAAAAAAAAAAAACCTTTGCCTGATAATTCTCCAACAAAAGGCTAAAAAACAGAAAAATAAAATAATAGTTTAAAAAACAAAAAACACGTTTTCGTAGCAAAATGAACTAAAAAGTGAAAAATAATCTTTGGATGATAGTTGTTGACCAATCACTTAATTTTAATGGAATACAAAAAAGCGTGGGGGGCTTCTTATCAGTTTTCTTGAATTTCTTCCACATAATGTCCAAACAAAAATGTAAATAGACAGCACCCCACGCTTTTTTGTATTACATAAAAATTAAGTGATTGGTCAACTACTATCATCCAAAGATTATTTTTCACTTTTTAGTTCATTTTGCTACGAAAGCGTGTTTTTTTTGGTTTCTTAAACTATTATTTTATTCCTATAATTCTTCTTTGCTCAATTTTTAATTTTAATTTTATTAGCTGCTTTAGAATTAACTTTAATATGAAGATTTTAAGATTAACTGCAATTATTCAGTGTTGTTACCAAGAAATCATATACTTATTTCATTTCATACTTTTTAGTGAGAATCAAGCTTGTAGATAATGTCTCTGGATTGAAAAAAAAAACATATTTTATCATATATTTTGTATTTGCACTTTCGCATGCCAACACTTATTTGAATTTCTGAACACCCTACGTTTCCTCCCGAGCTGCGGGCCCCGACTTACTCAAGGGATCCGTCCCTTATACAATTTTATAACTGAGATCGAAGTAAAAAAAAAAGGTTATTATTTTTGTTTAAAAGTGATAACCATAAAATGTTAGGTAACAAAACCGTTTGCTGACAGTTGTTATTAGTTCAAGAATGTTAAATAACAGGCAAACTTGGGAACAGCGTAGCTGGCTATTAAAAAAAATTCGATAAACAATCGAGACTGTTGGCTGCTGATGACAGTTATTTTCTTATTAGTAGGCTTTTAAACATGTAATCTGCCGTGTGCAGGTAAACGGCAGTATCTGCAGAAATAAGTTTTCGAGATATTTGAAGAAACGCGTTTTCGATTAAATACTAACAATAGGGAAATGTTGGAATTAGGCGTCTTTTTCGCACTTTTTTTTCAGCGGAAACCAATTAAGCGAGCTTGTACAATAAAGATAACGTACAATAGATGACAAAAGTGCGAAAAAAATGAAAAATGAAAAATTTGCAGTTACTGCCCTTTACCTGCACACGGCTGTAATCGAACCAATTAGTAGTCAGTTTTTAAAAAAAGCAAGGAGAGTTAGTGAAAATTAAAGAAAAAAAAAAAGCCCGGAGTCGGAGTCGAAATGTTTTCTATCGACTCCGACTCCACAGCACTGGTCAAAAGTACTATTTTTCGTCACTAAAGTTGATAAAATGAGCAAAAAAAAAAAAAAAAAGGAGCGAGGAAAATCTTTTATTTTCAAAAGGTTTAATTTTTTATTAATTTTTTTAATATGTCTGATTTTTCAAACAAGGCGTGGTCTTTATGACGTCACAAGTGATGCACTTTGGCGCGCTGAATGCTTACGCTTGCTGTCTATCGCGTTTCCACAATATGATAATCAAGAAGCGACTTAAATATTGCACTCTACGCTTGTTATCAATCATATCGTTGCCAGTACACGTGAGTAAAGAAGCAAATTAAATATTGCGCTCTGCGCAAATGCCATCAGTGAATGGTATTTCATCACTTGTGATGTTATGTGCAGAAGCGTAAAAAACTAAAATTGAATCTGCGGACCAATTCAAATAATTCTTAAAAAGCATTAAATTTTGTCAAATTATTTTAAAAATGGTTAAACCCTATGTTTTTAAAGCATGCTCTTTCAGAAAAAAAAAACCCGACCGCATTGTAAAAAAGGTTCATTTAGCTTGAACAACGGCAACCCGTGTCGACTTGTGTCTAAAAAAAGTAGTACTTGTGCCAGTTCTTGCGCACTAGTTCGAAGTGAATTTTTTAAAAAACTTACATTCGAAATTTTGTGTCCCTATAGCCCCACATGTGCAACGAAAACATTTATACAAATTTAAAAAAAAATTTAGTTTCCCAAACTACATTGCGTAAAAATCAATCTTCTTCTTCTTCAAAAAAAAAAAAAAAAAATTGATTTTAAAAACAAAATAATAACAATCCAAGATACATTTTAAGAAAATATCGAGTTTTTAAATTTATCAGCAAGACTTAAAATCAACATTTGTAAATGAATAATAATAAAAAAAAAATATCTTTAAAATGAAAAAACTAACGTAAACTTGAACAAAATCTATACTTTTTCGAGTATTGTACATTGACTTAAACATTGCATGAGAGCAAAAACTTCTTAGCTTTTGTTCTCATGCTTCTTGGAAGAATAGAGTCAATTTAACATAAATTACCTACTTTATTGTTTATATTTTTTAACATGAAATTTTCTCTAAATTTATCCTTGATTTAAAAAAAAAGAAAGGAATAGGTACATAGAAAAACAAAATCTATTTTTTTGCCAAAATGTATAAATTTTAGGCCCCTTGCGGGATACTTAAATATTTTTTGTTTGGATATATTTTTTCGTGGTACATAATTTGCTATAGGGGCAACTTTTTTATCAGCTTGAAATTTCGAATTTCCCCTCCCCCCCCCCAAATGTTTACTTTTAATTATTATTATTATTATTATTATTTTGTTTTTTTGCATGATTCAGTCTAGTGCAGAAGTACTGGTTCAGACTTTCAGGCGCAAGACGGCACGGGATGCTGTTCATCGAATTGCACGGAAACGAGGGAGAAAAACATGAAACCAGAAGGGGGTATGCAAAAAAAATTTTTTTTTCATTCAGTTATTTATTTACTTTGGGGGGAGAGGGGCGGTACCTTAACCTACATAACTCAGTATCAAAGTTAGTAAATATAAAGAATGGTGTTGTATTGACAAAGTTATGGAACAAAATGTTTTAGTTGGCGTCTAAAATCGAAAATCACACTAAAAATACTAAATAGAATATGCAAAAGGAACAAAAATACAACATAAAAATGTCTACAGTAATAGTACAGTAAAAATAGGGGTCGGACCCAAACATCCAAAAAAAAAAAAAAAAAGCTAAACCTGGTGCAAATTGTTTATTACCCTCCCAATAAGAACAGGTAAAAAGTCCCACCCCATTGTGCGTCGGGTTTTGGAATGGGGGGCATCTAAAAATTGCAGTTTTGAGTATTTTTTCAGAATTTTTAGAATAAATTTAAAGTGAGAATATTATGTTACCCCCGAACCCCCTTCATACATTTCATATGGAAACATTATTTTATGCTAAGAAAATTGTTAGAAATCAAATGTGTCCATTTTCCAAGAGCGATAGTGCACCTCCTCTCAAAGCTACAACACCCCCCCTCTGCCAAATAAAATAAATCCTCCCCCCCTCCCCCCACCTTTTATTTCAAGTAGAAGTATTTCATGCAAATCTAAAATGCATAAATCAGGACTGTCCACCCCATAAGAACAGTAGCTCACGTCCCAAAACGAAATTATGTACTAAAATATTATCCTCCCCCCCCCACCCCCTCTGATGGTGCACATTTGATTAAATGGCCAGAAAAATAACGCTGAACTGTTTTTTGCTTTCAAATGATTTCTCCTAAGCTTGTAACAAAAAGTCTTCGTTGTCAAGATGTTTTTTGGAATCTAGATCCTTAGCAAAATCGTTATTGTTGCAGCTATGTCTAACACAGTTTGTGCATATAATTGAGCACTTCAGTCTACTTTCAGACTTTTCAAACATTCACTACATCCAATGAACCCCTCAGAGCAAGCACAAGATTTGAGACGCAGAAAGCTGCTAGAAGCCAAGCCTTCTAGAGCAGAAGGCTTGGCTGTTGTAATAGGACTTCATTTATATTTCTGTGGTGCTTTCTTTACACCCATCAAAAATGACACTATCTTTCCCATACTTACAAGTGACCTACACGCTGCATTGCTGGCATATTTCCTTGAAACTTACATATCATTACCAAAAATATGTTCAAAAATATCTTCCTTCTATTACATATGAGGCAGTGAGAAGCAAAGGGCAAAATTAAAAATTTGGAGATAACCAGTACAAATGGTTGGTGAACCTCTCCTATATCTTGGGGCAAGAAATGGTCCTAGTAGACCTGGTAGTTGCTTCTATACAGCATGATTTAGAAAAAAAAATCAATGAAAGTCTACCTAGGATCTTATCTTTAAACGCGTTTTATTCAAAACTTGAAAATGTCCACTTATATCCCTTTGCTTCTCACTGCCTCATATATGACACCAGCTGTTCGTTCTGTGATTTTGGATGAACCTTTTGCTTCAGATAATAGTACTTTAACGATACAGGATTTCTTTCCTTCTGAAACCAGATTCATCGAATGCTGATGGAGGATCAGCGCATAACTCGTACCAGAAGTTTTTAGCAATTTGTTATTCCATCTTTACTGTTCATACCATTCGGTGTAAAAGATGGTTTGGGCTTACACATCTTTACAGATAGTAACTACTCTCGTAACAGAAGCTAAAGACATAACTGCTTACCTCCTTTACAAAGAAATGCCACAAAATTGTTTGCCTTCAACATCCTTTGATGTTACTACCCGAACGTTAAAGGTCTTATCGCAACTCACCTTATCATCAGCGAGCAATACCCATACCAACTTGAGAGGGAAGAAACTTCTGGGGCTTTAGAAACGGATTGAGATTTCCAAACTGAGAGACAAAAAGGTGTAAATATTTAGCATTCTATTGATGTATTGCTCATTGCTCTCATCAAGACTTGTTCTATCGTTGAATCACTACAGGTTCTAGACCACCTGAATTTGTCACTGCGTTAGATCGATGGATAGCTGATGTTTGATGTGATCAAATTTTTTTTAATCGCATAATGTACTCAAAAGTTTCAGATAGAGTTGCAAGTATATGTCCGCATATTTAGCATAATTCACATAACCAGCTGCGTAAAAGAGAGGTAGCTTGGTGTTTGCAAATGAGAACCCCCACCGACTTAGAGGGTGCAGAATTGCAGCATTGCTCGTCTCACTATTGGCAATTCCGGTTTGTCCCACCCTTACGGTGATGGCAAAAGATTGTAGAAAAGTTGAAGTAAGTTAATCAAGAAGAAGTAGGGAAACTTTGGTCAATTTGGACTTTTTTTATGCTGCACAGGATTTTTTTTTCCAGCGCTCTAAACAGTTTAATAACTCCAGTCACAAATAATTTGGTTACTGAGCTCGCTTAGATCTTTTAGAATTATCATTCTGACATTACCATATCATTGTGAGGCATTGTGTACTTCGGAAAAGTTTAAGTCAGGGAAATTTTTTCGTGAACTTCACTGCAAATGTGCACTCACTGTGATTTTGGAATGTAAATTCAGGGTCCCCCCCCCTCAAAGCGATGGCGCACCCCTTAAGTGTGACGGAGTGCCCATCAAGAATAAAAGTTCTCAATAAAGAAAGAAATACTCCTTGAAAAAACTGCCTTAAAAATTCCAATGACGCAAAGCTGCTCCATGGACCCCCCCCCCCCCCCGCCTGTACACCCCGGTTAATTAGAATTTTTTTATGTGAGAGTTTATTGTTTTACTATTATAGAGTGGTTTCTGCGAGGTTTCAGAATTTTTTTTAAGTAATAGAAATTATTTTTATTTAAATAGAGGATTATTTCGTCTCCCCCCCCTTCCCCCCAAAACCCGACGCGCAAAGTGCTGGGACTTTTTACCCCTTCTTGCTGGAAGGGTAAGAAGTAATTTGCAACAGGTTTCACTTTTTTTTTTGGATGTTTGGGCTTGGCCATTTTTTGGCCTAATTTTACTGTACTATAAGGTGCGAGACATTTTTAACTCAGTAAACTTCCGATTATCCGCGTAAAAAAAAAAAAAAAAAAAAAAAAAAAAAAAAAAAAAAAAAAGGCAATGATTAACTGAATTTAGTCTGCTTAACAAGAGAAAGATCTATTTCTAGAGAGACATTCCTGTTTCGCTATCTCCTTCTCCCCCCCCCCCCCTTCTTCCTATGACATCACATCTTTCAAGGTTACCGAAACTTGACTAGTCGAAACCTGATTTTTAGATCAACACTACTAGTTGAAATCTGGTTTTTAGATCTACACAACTCTTAATGATTATTAGATCTACACCAGTTCCGCGCATAAACGGGTAACCACACCAGTTTTGTTCGAAAAAATGCCCCTCTCCGATACGTTTTTTGTGTAACCTAACGATCTGTTTTGGCTAATCTGTTCGCACGATTTGTTGGCTTCTTTAGCTTTCCCAATTTTTTTTCCATACTCTGTTGTCCTTTTTAGCTATACTTTAAATGTATGAGAGTACTTTACTTTAAATGTTATTGGTTTTTATAAAGCTACTGCACACATTGGTATAGCTTTTTACCCCTCCTATAATACTTTGCTGATTATCTGCGAAATTCGCGGTTACAGTGGCACCCTACAGCAAGGATAATAGAGAGTTTACTGTATTCAAACTTCCCAGTTAGTGGAGGGCCGATACTGAAAAGACTGTTTTACAGTGATTTCCCATAGAATTCTCCTCCGTAGTTAAACGTAAGATTTTAGAGATCCTCGGCAACTATCGCAAAACTGACTCTGGATTCCACACCTCATTCGAAGCACCAAATTTGTCAAGATGTCACCTCACCAATTTTGGGAGTCATATTCGCTCTATTACTTCTGTTTTACGTTAAAACTTAAACTTCATTGCGCTAAAAAATGTATAACTTTAATAATACGTAATTAAAAAAGGTAAGGTGGTGGGGAGGGGGTTGCAAAAGGAAACATTTTGATGTGAGATTGGGAGCAACTAGAAGTTTCTCTTGGCCTGGGAGGGATTGATGTCCTTTGCATGATATGTAACATACACCCCTTCTGGATCTGACCTTTGGTACCGCACTTGATCTTGCCGTCTACACAAGATTCTGCCTGGTCAAGAGGCTAGTTCCTATTGGATCCGGCAGTGAGAGGGGGAATGGGAAAAATAAAGAAACTCTCACAATTAAAAAAGAAACGTTTGTTACTGTTTCGGACAATGACATATAAGTATATATATATTGAATATATTTTATCATTGCTGCTGCTCCATTATGTTATAACTAGTGATGTTCCGGATATCCGTATCCGTGGATATCCGAGGGAAAATAAAGATCTGTATCCGTATCTGTTACTTTTTTGACGGATCTTAATCGGATCTTTTCTATTCTAAAAATTCTTAAATATTTGAATTAAAGATTCGTAAATTCTTTTAAATTAGGTTTTACTCCCTATTTAAATTATAAGGTATCATTTCCGAAGCCAATTTATACCCCCCGTCGCAAAAAGGAAGGGGTAATAAGTTTTAAAAGTGTGTATCTGTGTGTCAATGTGTGGTATCGTAGCTACTAAACAGATGAATCGATTTTGATAGTTCTTTTTTCGCTCAAAACGTGACTTGATCGAAAGTGTTCTTAGCTTGGCCTCGTTTTTGTAGAACTTTAATTACCGGAGATATTTACCCGTACGTTAAAAATATTGGCCCTAACTGAAAGAACGAAGTTTCCTGCGTTTGATATTTGTTTGGAATTTCCAAGTTATGTACAGTAGGAGCTATATTCTCTTAAAAATAATTTTAAATGCAATTCTAAGCTTTTATACGCGTGATTCGTAGCGACTTCAAAGTCGGAAGATAAGGAGAAAAGGCTCAATAATTTAAAATTGTATCTGCTGCCAGTTATCTTAATATGAGGTCGGCCTTCTGGGAAATTTTTTGTTTTTACTTTTTGTTATTGATTTGGAGTTTCTGTTGTTTCTATTATTCTTCATTTTTGTCTTCTCGGCACCCATCAAAAAAAAAAGAGAGAGAGAGAGAGAGACTAAATTGTCTATTTACTGTTTCAGGGTGGCGACAGGAATGGCGAAAAAAAGTTCCCTGACTTTTCCCTGATTAAATTCACTGAATTTCCCTGATTTACGTTACCATGGATAATGGTTTTCTTCCTTTACCCTACCTGAAAACCATTGCATGTTAAGTAAAATGCAGTGTTTAAAACATTTTAAGCTGTTAATTAAAAAAAAATATATTTTGAAAATAAGCTTTTTTTTTTTTTTAAAGTAAAAATAGTATAGTAAATTATCTCAGGAGAAATATTATAGGAAATCTAAAACAAATACTTCACTTCCAGTAACCTGTTAACATAAGAATTCTAAGAAATTATTAAAACCACTCTTAAAGACATATCTAATCATGATAAAACTGAAAAAGTTCATTTGGAAATAATTTTCAACTGAATTTTCAAGCAGCATAATTGTTGCTGCGAGAATAACAAGTAATTGTGAAAGTATAGAAGTAATGCATTACTTAGTATTATTTTACTTACGTAAATAATGGACATATTTATATAAACAAATTGGAACCTTTAAACAACCAGTCATATTGAGCTATTCTCTAATCAAGAACTTAGGTTATTTAATGAAGGAATACAGCATTTTAACTATTAAAAAATAGTAAAAATATTTACTTATGTACACAACTCAATTTTAAATGATCTTATTATTAGTCAAAAAATCTTTTGTAACAATCAACATTGATATGTAAAAGAACAATAATTAATTTCAAAATTTAAAGTATATAACTTGGTTTTAAAATAAAAGAATTTTAAAGTCGAAAAAAAACCCCCTTCGTATAATCTAAAGCGACAGCGAATAATAAGATGGCAAAAAACAAAGTTGACTTTCATTTAACATTCAATTTTAGCAATTAAATTGAAAACGCCAAGTAAAATACCTTTTAAGCTCTTAGCAGTATCAATTAAAAAAAAAAAAGATTTTTTCTTGAAATCGTGATTACAGTACGTTAGCTATTTCAAGACAATGAATAAAGGCAATGGAGCAAAGTCTTTAATGGCGGCTTCCTCTTTGCCTGTAGAGTTGTTTATTTTACGTAGCATGGAACGCCTGGCAGAAAAATTCAAACTACGTAAAATAAAGAACTTTACTGAAACAGAAGCTTAGGAAGGTCATCCTGTGGTTAATAACTTAAGATTCAATACTTTGACCTTAAGGGAAAAAAATGCATAAACATGTGTCAGTGTATAATCGCACCCACTAATTTTACTTTTTTAAACAAATAAATGGTGGAAAATGCATAGGAAAAAAGGGCATTTAATTTTACAAAGCAAAAAAAAAAAAAAAAATTCTTCATTTGATCAATTTCCCCTGAATTTTTATTATTTTTTTCGAAATTCCCTGATATTTCCCTGATCAATAAAGTTCCCTGACTTTTCCCTGATCTGTCGCCACCCTGTGTTTGTAAAGGTGTTCCTGACTCTGTTGTTTTGTCGGTCGGAGTAAGTTGGGTGAAATGTACCAGCGCTGCATTTATGCTGAAATAAAATAGTAGCTTTACACTCTTGCTCCTGTATCCTACATCTACCGCGCAAGCTAGAAATAATTTTTCATTCTATTTAAGCATTAATTCAGCGCTGACCCATTTCTTCCAACTCTCCCTCAATTTTAAAAGATTTCTTTAAAGAGTAAATTATAGTCTTGATTACATTTGCGCCGTAAATGACATTTTTTGAGGAAACAGTGTCATTATACTGACGGGAATACCTTTCGTAACAAATTTTACTTGGATAGTTGAATTGGGTTTTAAAAAAAATTAAGGTCCGTATCCGCGGATCTTGACACTAATGATCCGGATCCGTATCCGTGGATCTACTTTTTTAACGATCCGGCACATCACTAGTTATAACAGCAAAAGCTTAATTCAGGGCCGTCGCCAGGTACATTCGTTTGGGGGGGGGGGGTGTTGAAACTGATTTTGCCGACTCGATATATATATATATATATATATATATATATATATATATATATATATATATATATATATATATATATAAATTCATTGCCTCTGACCAGAATTCGTTTCATATTGCAGTCTGAAACATGCAGTTGTAGACAAGCTTCAGTGCTTCAATGATACTAAGGGGATGCATAATTTCGATTAAAGTCAAGATAGACTGCTGTCCTCCGGAAAATTTTCGAAATTGGCATACTAAAAACATGATTTTAAGCTTTGGTTTATATAAGAAGCAAGAGGATCGTGGATTCATTCTCATCTTTTTCGCTGGAGTCAATATGGGGCTTTTTTTTTTTCTACAAAAGGTGATTTTCGGGAGTTCTTCCATAGAAATTTTGAAAAATGCCATCTTTATTGACGCGAAGGAAAAGGATAGGGGGTTCGAAGCCCTCCTTCGAAGGTTTTTCGAAATTAAAGTTTTAAAAACACAGTTTAAGGCTATTTAAGGATACTTTAGGGGAGAGGGTAGGCAATAACCGATCTACATTTTTTCCGAGGCAGGACAAATATCGAAACTGCCGCCCCTATCCATCTTTCAAGTTTTAAAATTGAATTTCAACGAATAAAACATAAAAATAGTGTGAATTTGCCGCCTCCTAGAAGTCGGCGCCCTTGGCAACCCCCGTCTCCTCCTCCCCTTAAATCCGGCACTGAGGGTAGGTATTTACAAATGTCCAGTGGACAGTGGCAGATTAGCTAGAGAAAACGGCAATGAGGAATTACAAGGAATTTTGGAGGAGACATTCTGAGGAAATTCGAAAAAAAGAAAAAGAAAACGTAATTTATCCATTTAAAATTTAACACATAAGAACATTTTCTACTCAAAAAGTTTTTTAATATAATGGTGAATTAATTATGTTGTATATAATTTTTTGGGGCAAGGGGGGACAATCATGGTAATGATTCGTTTTGATATCTTTGAGTACTTTGATTCTGATTGAACATTTCCATGGCGCACAATTAGGGATTTTAAGTATGCACATCAGAAGAATCGCTTTGTATGGGAGAATAGTTTGCAAAATGAGTTATATCATGCTAGTTAATGTTAGGCTAGAAAAAGTGCTGTTCGGAGGTTTCTGCCCTTGAAGATTTTAAAAATGAAACTTTAGACAGTCTTTGACGATGTTAGGGGGAGAGCAGGCTCAGGAAATTTTTCGAAACTGAAGACTTAAACAGGTGATAGTAAGTCATGTTTGGTTCCGCTGGAGCTCAGGGGCACTCCCTAGGCGATTTCATGAAATTAAAGTTCCAGAAAGGCCATCATAGATCACCATTGGTGATATTAAAGAAAGGAGAGGGGAATGACGTATTTTTAGTGTTGTGGGAAAGAGTGGATTTCATTGACTCTCCCCGGAAATTTTCTGCGAATGATGTTCGAAAAATGTATTTTTACGCGACCTGCGATGATGCTCGGGGGCAGCCCCCCGGTAAAATTTTAAGAACGTAAGTCTTGAAAAAAAAAATCTCTAGACAACTTTGATGGATTTGGGTAGCGGCGTAGCCAGGAGAGGGCCCCAGCGCCCAGGGAGAGGGGATGAGGGCATAACCCTTCTTTGAGATCAAAGAGAACCTAAAACCTTGTTTTCCGGCTTTTAATTTCGGAAGATTTTCGAGGGCGAGCCCCCAATTCCCAAGCAGTACCGTAATGTTTTCAAAAATGCAGTTTTCGGGTCTTAAGTTTTAAACAATTTTAGGTAAGACCTTCCACTCCTCTCCCTCATCCAACTTAGCAAAACATAGCCTTTACAATGTTCTTAGCAGGGTCAGCTCCCAAACACCATATTTAGAAATACTGTAGGAGAAAACATGTCAGCATTTCTGTTCTCTAGATAAGAACATAACTCATGCTTAAATTTTGAGGTTATTTATCACTTTTTAAAATGCCCAGACTTAACGAATAGGAATGTATTGGTGTTTTAAACAACTATAAATTAATAATAAGCAGATATAAATAATTAGCATTATCTATAATGAAAGCAATTTAGCAATTCAATGAAAAATAATTAATGTGATAATCCCCTAAGAACCTGGGCCTCTTCTGAAACAGAATCTTTGCTTTACCACAGGATTCAAGAAAGGAGAATCGGAAAGTTTCCCCAGGCGTTTTTTGAATTGTAGTTCTAAACATATAGTTTTAAACGTTAAACGACTATTGGTGATGTTAGGAGAAGGTAATACGAAGTGATTTCGCTCGAAAATTTTTTGAAAATTGAGGTCTTAAAAGAGCCATTGTAGGTTATTTGTGGTAAACGATGTTCAGAAGCTCTCTCTCTCGACAACTTTCTGAAATTGAATGCCGAAGAAAGAAGTTTCAGGCGATCTTCGTTGATGTCATAAGGCCCTCCTGCAGTAAATTTTTAAAAACCCAACTTAGACTACATTTCATTACCATAAGATAAAAGGAAATGGTTGGTTCTGCGATTCCTCCGTCCCTCCCCCCTAAGCTACTTCCCTAAATCATTTTATTTATTAAAAGAAAAAAAGGTAGGAGATCCTCCTACAGATTTTCCTTTTAAAAAACATTTTAGCTGTTTTAGTTTTTTCACGACAAAATTTCCAATTTTCACTCTAATGTTTTTATTTGTTTAAAGTACAAAATTATGCAACCTTAAAACAATCTGTTAACATTTTGAACTTACATACTGAGATAATTTAAAGCTTTTATATTTTAAATTGAGGTAGGGTTAAACGTTAAACATTTTGAATACAGGTGGTATTTTTTAGTGATACCTAATAAGATAACTTTTTTTTGCTTTATTTAAATATCAGAAATCCCGAATCTCTTGATAACTTTCATTTTAAGTTAATTTTTTATAACTCACTTTTTAAACACTCATTAGAGTTACTGGTGTGACTTTTCTAGACAGGATTTTGAATCTTTTCCTCTGTCTATTTGAAACATATTTTCTTTATTTTTGTACGGGTGTGCCCTAGGAAGCTATCATGTTTATTTACTTGGTTAAAAAAATGTTTGAAACGTATTTCAGCTTTCTTTGGTTTGGTAAATGGTAATTTTAATGATGTACATGTTTGAATGTTCCTAAATAATATTTTAAGATTGCATTTTCTTCTGAAATTTTACAGCAAAAAAAAACAACTTTGTTCCCCCCCCCTCCCCCTTCTTTTTCTTTTCTTTCTTGAAACTTTTCACACGGATTTTTTCATCCCAGCAACTTATTTAGAAGTCTTATTTTTCAATATTTAACGGAAGATATATATATATATATATATATATATATATATATATATATATATATATATATATATATATATATATATATATATACATATATATATATATATATATATATATATATATATATTTATATATATATATATATATATATATATATATATATATATATATTATATATATATATATATATATATACGGGGAAAGATTAAAATAATGCTTTGAAAGTATTAGTTAAAATAATCATACCTTTTCTGCTGCATTTCAATAAGCGTTTCTTTTCTCAACTTCAAGTAAAATGCTTTCTCAGATTTTTCCTTACTTGCCACAATGAGAATTATTGTTCATTCACATGCGAATGAAGTTCAAAACTTTAACTAGTTTTTTTTTTTTTTTTCGGAATTCATAATGAATAAAATAACTATGCAGGATAGTCACTCAAGTCTTCTGCCAAACTCGGGAGCCGGGCAAACTCAATGCACTTGTATCTTTTCAAGGCTCCAACGCCAATAACCTTCTTTTTCCTTCTTCAGGCGGAAAGTTCACACAGCAGGGGCCGGACAGACCGTCCCAAGCACACAACAACAGTTGATCCAACTCTTCTCTAATTTTCCCTCGAGCTCCTAGTTCCAGATTCCAGAGAAAGGTTTTTAACAGAAAAGACCCCTGAAGGAAGGTCTGACGTTTCTAATGTCACCCCTACACGCGATTACGCCACGTCGTCTCCACGACGGCATTTCTGATTGTTACAAATGGCGGACAAATGTCTTGCTTTAGTTACACAATAAACTTGTGTGGTCGACAAATAGGCATAACCCCTGCAAGTAGAATACTATTTTGGTTTTTACCCGTCGCCTAGAAAAAGGGGGAAATGGTGCTGAATGTGTATTCAGAAGTTCGTTTCAAAATCAAACACTTAAAATACATACCAATGGGACTTTGTGTTGTAATAAAATCTTTCTCTCTATTTTAATTTTTTTTTATCATTTCGACACCCTATGTATTTCTTCACTTTGCTGTGAATTTTTTGAATTGAATTTGATTCAATTTTATAAATATGTCCACTGTGCACTGTCCAAAGTTATCATGTTTATTAATGTAGTTGTGTTTTTAAACTGAGACTTTCCGTGGGTTTCTATATAGTTTATTGAATAACTATTTTGAAAAAAATATTTGAATCTTTTATCTCGGTTGCTCACAGGTAATCTTCATGTGTGATACACAACTTCCCAGATATTTCTAAGTGATATTTTAAGATTGAATTATCTTTTTAAAATTTACAGTATGAACACTTATTAGAACTCATGATTTGCATTGTAAGTTTTGTTAAAATGATAAAATGTAAAAATGTGCACACTTCCATTTAAGTTTTATCAAAGATGTAGTGAACTTAGAATTCACTCTAAAAGTAAAAATTGCTGATTGTAGCTGAAATTGCCGACTGAGTACAGGAAGGCGGCGCCCATTGGGAGGTCCCAGTGAATTCCATAAAAGTCCTTATTCTGCCAAATTTGTCTGATTATTCGGCAAATTTTAAGACATTATTGCATTTTTTAAAATTTCTGAATGTCCCTTCTCACGTGTGCATTGCATATCCGTATTTTATCATTCGGAAAATGGAGAATTTTCCCCAAGAATTTAAGTTCGGCGTGTCCCTGGATACAGTGTCGGCCAAATAGTACTTTGTTCAAGTAAATGTCGGTAAATTGAGAATACTGTGCAATTAGCAGTCGGCGAATCGATTATGTCTTTCAGGTGGGCTTTCAGATGAATAGTCGTCAGTAAGCAAAATATACATGTTTTTTGGTTTTTTCTGTTTCAATAAAAGGTGAAAAACGTGCACATGGTCAAGCTACATACTATTTTACTCAAAGATATAGAATACAGAATCAACTGAAAAAGCAAAAATGCCGACTCTAGCTGAATTTTATGAGTGGACGATTATTGTCTCGGCAAAATGAGCAGTCGCAAACTAAGCAATCGGCATAGTGCGAGCAAAAGTGAAAATGAATGTAAACGGAGATCCTATTCATTATTTTCTCTTGCGCAAAGTATGGAAAGGTTAGATGTATAACTTTGCATGAATATGCTAACTTTTTTTTTAAACTTCTGTCAATTAAAACTTGGAAATTCCGAAACATTGAAAATGCCGACTTATGAACTGATTTTGCCGACTGGATGAAATCACTGGGAGGGTGAGACACCCCCCTCACCCCCCCCCTATGGCGACGGTCCTGGCTTAATTGTAATGCACGGTGCATCACATAAATGAGACAATGTCTGTCGACTGTTCACAGTGATGCCAGGAGACCCCATAATACTTTCAGCTTTGAAATTTGGTGAAAAATTACTTCGGACCCTCCGGAGGAGAGTACTTTGAAGCAGGGTTCCCCCCCCCCCCCTTCGAATTAGTATTTTAAAAAGTAATTTTCCAAATCAAATTTCACAACATTTTACAACTATCGAAACAGCTTTTTTTCCTGCAGAACATGAAGTTTGTTTCTAGCTTTTTAGATAATAGAATATGAGTATTATGCGTTTCTCACTTAGCGATAATTCTGGCAACAATCAACTACAAAAAGTTTCACATTTTGATCTTATGGTAGTGCATATAAACTAAATTCATTCTTCTGCGAGGGGGTGCGCAATTTTCATTTTATTCTGTTAGCAATGTGTATTTTGTTTCAATTCTTTTTTAGTGAGATTTTTGTCTTGCACTAACTGCGAATTTCAATCAAATAATATTTTATTCTAAGGGAGTGGAATTTTCGTTTTTTCTTTTATCTTACGGATTATAATTCAATTCTTTTTTTCCTACGGCGAGGGGGGCGGGGGCTTTGACTGAGGGTCAGTGGTCGTTACTCCGATAAGGGTTCTCATTACAACATGGAATACGCTTGGAACTTAAGGTAAAGTGTGGTACGCATTTTAGCTAAAGTAGAATTTAAAAAAAAAAGTTTGGCGGCAGTGCTGGATTGGGAGGGGGGTGGGGGGTCAAGTTGGGTCCTTGCCTCGAGAGGTCTTGGGGGCGGGGGTTGAGGATCGGCAAATTCATCCTATTTCTGTTTTTTTTTGGGGGGTGGGGGGGAGATGAGTGAGGGCAGTAGTTTTAAGATCTGCCCTTCTCGAAAAGATCTTAGATCCGGCATCGCTTGAGGGGGGGGGGGAGCTCATTACCTTCTGTCACAAACTACATTTATTACTTAAGCGTAGGTGATATTATAGTTCTTCCAATCTTGTCGAATGTACAATATAGCCCCTAACAAGAAATTTTAGCCTTTTATTTCCGGGCAACATTTAAAAGTTAATGTAATTTATCCTTTCAAAACTACATTTTTGATTTTTTACTTTCTTCGAGATTAGTAATTTTAGTGGAAAAAGAATCGTCATACGTTTTCAGCGAACGAATGATGCGAGGAATGGAGGAACCGCTGATCTGAAAAAGGACATTAATTTAAAATAAGATTGTCGCTTTTCCCTCTCACTAAAAATAAATATTGCTAACTTCTTCTACAGTTTCTATCTGTGGAGAAAATTAGGAGGTAGAGGGATAAATCGGGAGATTTTCGCAGTTTTTAGGTGTTAGGGATATGGATTCGAAATTCCAGACATTCCTCTTTAGGTATCAAATTTAACGATACAATCTGGAATAATTTTTACTAGTGTTCTCCCAGTGGTAGAAATTCGACCATATTCATAAATGAATATTTGAGAAAACTAGTATGAATTCAACTATTTCCAACATTTTTATTTCTAACTCATGTTTACTGTATATCGTTAAACATACAATTTTTATACATACACACAATACCAAACAGTAATAATTTATTCCAATTTTACTTTTTGTCTGTTAATCTCAAAAAAGATGGATGAAAGGGGATGTTTCGGAAATGGTGTCGTTTCTGAAATTAAAAAAAAAAATTTTTTTTGAAAGAGCATGATTAAAACCATGGGTTTTAAGCATTTTTTAAATAATTTAAAAAATTAATATTTTTTAACAATTATTCTTATCGGAGCGCAGATTGAAATTCATTTTTTTACGCTTCTGTACATTGCATCAAAAGCGATGAAATGCCATTCACTGATGCCATTAACGCACATCGTAAATTATCATAACCTAGAAACGCGGTTGACAGCAAAGCATAAACATTTAGAGCGACAATGAAGTAGTGCGCCAAAGTACATCACTTGTAACGTCATAAAGGCCACTCCTTATTTCCAAAATCGAACATTTAAAAATATTAATAAAAAATAACGTTATTTCTTTCGCCTATCCTATCAATTTCAGTGACTAAAAGTAGTACTTTTGGCTGAAGGAAACAACCCCATTGAGAAATTGGTTTGGTCGTGATATTGGAACTTCTGTATAAGCAATATTCTTTTCAAAAGCAGGCATGACCTTTGCCGTTAAATATAAAATTTCCAATAGTCGAATGAACAAATTCTACTCACGGCAACATATAAATGTCCATGCGAAAGCACTGGACGTCCGTCGTAATAATACGCCAATTTTAACAAAAGTTTCCCCTTGAGGCCTGTTTGTGGTGACAGCAAATAAAAACTGAATCAAAACTTAATGTTTCACGCTTCCAACAATGAATTTCAACAATGGAAAAGAGATAAAATTTTTGAGTTTCGTTAATTAAAAAACGCTTATAACTTTTTTCTAGTGGATTTAGGTTATTGGACTTTGGGCGCCCTGACAATTTCTTCGTTAGGAGTATTTTTTAAAGATCTTTCCAATCATATCAAATTCGAAAAAAATGGACCATCCGTTCGCGTAGAAAGGGCCATTTAGGACGAAAATGCGTTTTTAATTAATATCTCCGTTAATTAGCGTTCGATTTCAAAAATTTTTATTGATGACACTATAACTCGGCAATAGCTACTGAACAAAAAAAAAAAAAAAAAAAAGAATGAAAGAAATCGGTTCACAAACAGAGGAGAAATCGGTACCGAAAGAAAACAGCTTGCCTATTTTAATATATAAAAATTTTCTGTGCGGACGTTTGTCACCATAAGGCTGTTAAACGGCTGGACCGATTTTGATCAAATTTTTTGGGCGCAATTAAGTTGTGGCGAGCATGATTTCGAAGCTCGATTGATCGAATTGGAAACGTTTTTGTTAATTAATTAATTAATTAATTTAAACATTGGATGGTTATATCTCCCAAATGATTAATATTTATTTTAACCTATTGTTGAGCGAGAACTGAAATAAATATTTAACCCGTTGGCAAAGGACAATAAGAAAGTCAGTTCTGCTTTTTGTAATAAAACTTCCTACTGTAATATGTCAATTGAGAATAGATAAAACGTAGAGAGAGTGAAGTCTTCCTTTCTCTTAAAAGCAACGATTGAACGATTTTTAGTCCCTTGATATATTTTAAAGTAAAGTACTGGGAGGTTCACGCAAAACGTGTGTTCTGTCATATAGGAGTGCGTGTTTGAGTGGTTGTCGGCGAGTTATCGCGTTTGGTGATTGTTCACTGTGAGCAATCAGAACAACGTCTGTCGGGTCCTCTAGTAATGATTATAAATCAATTCTATATTTAAGGAAGAGGATTGCAATTGGGTAAAAGAGATTGAGTTCATACAGTAGAACTTGCATGTACATTACTTTTTAATAAACTTTTATAAATAAACGAATTTATTTAATAAGGCTCAAAAGTAAAAATAGAAATATAATGTCAAAAAAAAAATAATAATCAGGTTAATATGACAAAAACAAAAAATGCAGGTGAAATGTGCATAATGTTATATCAGAGTGATTCCACGTACTGACCTAATTTCTCAAATTGTCCCTGCTCGATCATCCCCGTATAGAATGAAATTTTATAGAGGTGTAGAGATGTCATTGAAGCTAACCTATGCAAATTTTGAGCTTCCGAGATCCGAATCTTGAGTATCTAGGATCTCCAACATGGCGGATCAGCTTTGTGAGAAGAATTGCCATGTTGTGGTCAAGATTACAGAAAATTTTATAACAATGGAAGCATGAAATTTTCGGAGCGCAAAGTACATTTGGCTGTTGATCCGTTCTAGTAATTTTGTGAGTTTGAGCCCATAAGATTTTGAGTAGCACCCATATTAACTCGTGACAAAACGCTCTTTTATACTGAAATCATCATTTTTGAGACCGTTTAATTAAGTAAGATGATTAGATCTCATGGTTTTCTGACATGAGTCTAAAACTACCTTACGTAGAGCATAATTACAGCTCTTGCTCAAAGTTATTGACTCAGGCGTTATAGAGTAATTAACATAAAACTGTGATTCTTTTTGTTTCAAATTATCAATTTTGAGACCACGTAATTAAAAAAGTTTATTAGTTGCCATGGTTTTCTAACCAGGACCTTAAACTACACCACTCGGACTATAACTACAGCTGTGTCCCAAAGTTGTTGACCAGTCGCGATTAAAGTTATTGACCTTTAAACTTGGGCATTAAAAAAAAAAAAACATCGACTTTGAGACCGTTTAACTACTAAAGTCAAGAGAAGCGAAAGCTATTTTATATTTTTCCTAGTACTATACTGTGGTGAGTAGTTAATCATATACTTATTTCCGAGGGTTACTCACGGCTTTAGCAGCTATCCGGGCATAAACAAGGCAAAACAAGTTTTAAAAGTAGCATTTTCAATTGACCATTGCCCTCAAAGCCATGAGTGAGCCACCAAAGTTTTTATGCTAGCATGTACCTAGTATGAAGTAGTATCCACATTTTAAAGAATTGGCTTGGTTCACTCATTGCTTTTGAAGCAAAGCAATCATATGTTTAGCTTTTTTTTTTTTTTTTTTTTTCACGCTTTTAAACTTTGACCCCTACTCAAGGACAAACAAATCAGTTTTCGAGAAAAAAAAACTTCACTTTTTCTTATCATAGTACCACTAACACATCCTGAAATTTTTACGAAAATTGAAGACATCAACTATCAAAAGTGTTCAGCTTTAAAAAAAAAAAAGACTTAAGTACATCTGCGAGCTCCCGACATTGTGGGTTAGTTACGGAGTTCGAGAAGTAAAGTCGTGTTTGCATGCCTTTCGATTTCGACGATTGCAAGTTTGCTTTCAAGGAAATGCCGAGTGCGTTTTCTTTCGAAATGGTATCGGAACTAGCGGAGTTATTATATCTTGTTCGTTCAAGATCCGATATTTTATTTGATAAGACTTATTGAACATAGGTTGCGGAATTAGGGTAGCATTTATTAGGATTTCTGGTTATGTGGGAAACATCGGTTTTTGTAGAAAACAGAAAATAAACTTGTTTCTGCACTTGTATGGTTTTTGCAAATGATGCAAAAGAAGAAAATTTTAATGTGCAGATGATTTAAATATAGGTGGAGGGTGGTACCATCCCTCGAAAGTTTACACGGCACCTCCCTCCCCTCTTATAATGTGATTCCCCGATAATGAGGTCTGTTTCATAAAGATTTGAAATTTTCAAGCACCCTTAGTAAAAATTTCAACAATTTGGTCTGTGCTGCGATCCCCCTCACCACATGACCGGGAGGAAGGTCGCTGTAGCGAATATTATTAGAAACAATTACTGTAACATCACTTATCAAGATGTCCGAAAGCTTTTATCAATTGCAGATCCTGATATGCATAGATATAGGGGGAGGTCCAAGTCTCCCCTCTCCCTCAAAAAAAAAAAAAAAAAAAAAGGCAGCTTCAATTTTAACCCCCTCCCCCCGAAAAGAAACGCGAACTTTTGTCCCTCACTTCAAATAACTTCATCAAAAATTTCAGTGGTAAAGTCTGTCTCATGACCCCCCTCCCCATGCATGAGCGCCCTTACTTCAGCTGTTAGTGTTAGAACAAATTGCTGAAATATTTACCCGATCAAGATTTCCGATGACTTTTCTCTATTGCAGGCCTTAATACGTAGATGATATAGCTAGGGGTGCCAATTATCCCCAAGTGCGTTGCCTTCCTCAATTCCCCCACCCCAAAAATAGCAGGATCCTCTATTAAAGAGACTAAAATCCTTTTAAAATAACATCTCTGATAATTTCAGCTTTATAGTCTGCCTCATGCCGCCCCCCCCCCTCCCGCTCTATGGGCATCCCTGCTTTAGCAATTATTATTGAGATAAATTACTTTAATGTCCTTTCAAAATGTCCGATGGCTTTTCTGCATTGCTGATCTCGATATACAAATTATATAGTTAGGGAAGCCCATCCCCCCAAGTACGACGACATCTCAATTTTACCGAGCGTCTCCCCCCCCCCCAAAAAAAAGAAACGGGCTCCTCTATTGAATTGAAGAATCTAAAATCCTTTAAAAATAACTTCTCAGTGATACAGTCAGTGATTTCAGTGATATAGTCAGCCTCATGCCGTCCCCCCTCAAATGGGCACCCCAGCTTCAGCTATTTATATAATAAATTGCTGGAATATTAACTTTTGGAGAATTCCGTAGGCCTTTTCTATTGCCGATCTTAATATATAGATAATAATTCTAGGGCTGTCAACCCCCAATAAGTGCGATGTCCCCCTCAGTTTTAATTTTACCGAACAGCCCCCCCCCCCTCCAAAAAAAACCCCAAGAATATTTAAGAGACTAAAATCCTTTTAATATACACTCCCGTTTGTGAAAATTGCAACACTATGAAAGAAGCATCATAGTTGAATGAAATTTAATACACAGTTGAGTGGTAATGGTACAAATAAATGATTACATTTTCAAACCAAAGAAACAATAAAAAGAAAGTATTTTGTGTTGACACCACGCGCCGCAATAAGAGCAGCTACACGACTCGGCATGGAATGAAACAAAGTTTGAATATGTGCCTGCGGAAGAGTATTCTATATTGTTTGCAAGCGCAATCAAAGTTCGTCTGTTGAAGCAACAGGACGAGGATCACGAGCGAGACGCCGCCCAACGGAATCCCACACATGTTCAATCGGTGACATATCCTGGAATATGCAGGCCAAGGAAGAAGCTGTACCTGCTGCGAATCAAAGTAGGATTGTAGTAGTAGCGTGGCCGCGGCCCACGCTGCAGCAGACGCCTCCGAATTGATGAAGCACACAATAAAACACCTATAGCTGTTGACCATCGTGCTACCATTTGTCTAGAAGAAGCTGTGCGGTTCGTCAGCGCCATACGCACCAGATGTCTGTCATCGCAAGCTGACGTCACATTTTCGGGGTTCACTCCCCCGGATTTCCGAGCTGTCCGACCCTCGTCCGTCCACTGCTTTCAAACACGCATGATTGTGCTGCTGTTACGCTGCACACGAGCTGCTACTGCACGATAAGATAATCCAGCTTTACGAAAGCCGACGATTTTGCCCCGTTCAAACTCCGAAATTTGCTCAAATTTCGCTTTCTTTCGTCGAAGAGGCATAGTAAAGATTTCAGTTAACGTTTACTCTAGCATATAACCACCGATAATCATACACGCCTCGCTACAGCCGTCTATTTATATTCGGTTCGATCCGCCGTTCAGAGGGCGCTGCTTAGCATACGCATGCGCTACCGGTCTGCAATTCTAATCATTTGCATATCATGCCCTACTTTACATTTCCTGCAATTTTCAGCTCACTCGTGTAAATCCTCCGTGGTGTTGCAATTTTCACAAACAGGAGTGTAAGTTCTCTCATAAATTCAATGGTATAGTCAACTTCAAGACCCCCGCCCCCAAATGGGTACCCTGTTCTAGCTATTATTGTTCGACTAAATTGCTGGAATATTTGCATATCAAGATGCTCGATGACTTTTCTCTGTTTCAGATCTTATTATGCATATGATGTAGCTAGGTGTGCCTATTTCCCTCCCAAGTGCGGTGGCTCCCATCAATTTTATCACCCTCACAAACAAAGAAAATGCCACCATCTATTACAGAGATTAAAATCCTTATAAAAAACTTATCTAAAAATTTCAATGGCATTGTCTGCCTCATGACCCCCCCCCCCCCCCACTCCCGCTACAAGGGCCCCTTCTTTTGCTATTATTATTCGCAGAAATTGCTGAAATAATTACCCTCCAAGATGTTCGATGGCTTTTCTCTATTGTAGATGTTAATAAACAGATGATACAGCTATAATTGCTCCTCAACCCCCAACTGCGATGGCACCCTCAATTTCATCGCGCTTCCCGCAAAACGCGATCTTCTATTGAAGAGACTTAACTCTTTATTAAAAAAAAAAAACCTTCTCTGATAATTTTAAAGGTATACTCAGCATCATGACCCCCCCCCCCCCCCCAAGGGCATGCCTGCTTTAGCTATTATTATTATTCGAATAAATCGATGGAATATTTACTTATCAAGATGTCCGATGGCGTTTCTCTGTTGCAGATCTTGGTATGCAGATAATGTAACTAGGGTTGCGTTCGATAAACATTACCGGTCGACCGGTAAGTAACCGGTTACAAACCGCAGCGTTCTATGATCAACCGGTTACCTCACCGGTTACCATTCTAAGCAGTTGATTGACTGATTGGAGCACGCGATCATTAGTTGTCACGTGATTAACAGGGCCGGATTAGCCATAGAGCAGAAGTAGCAAATGCTACGGGCCTCGCGCCATGAGAAAAAATTCCAGAAAAAAAGGAAAAAAGAAACTACTTTCCGTACTTTAACCCGTTTAAATTTCTCTCTATCTTTCTCTTTTTATTTAGATTTAGCTTTTCTGAATGCTCAGGTAAATTAAAAATCTTATTTTTTCGATAGATTGCTTTCCAGAAATTTCTCCCAATTGAAGTCTTAAAAACTTTCAGCTATTCAAGCCTAAAAAAAAAAAAAAAAAAAAAAAAAAAAAAGTAAGTTTCGGTTGTTTCATAACAATAGAGAAAAGGGGAAGGGTTTCTTCCCTGAAATTGTGCTCAAAATTAAGTCAATTTCAGGCTATCTTTGGGAGGAAAGGGTTTGAGGGATCGACCCATGGTATAGCTGAAAACAAAATATCAAGCTATGTAGGAAGTTTATAGAAAGGGATGAGGGTCTGAACTCCTCCAGAAAGAATTCTGGTTTCAAGTTTCAAACCGTGATTTTAGGTTATCACTGGAGACGTTATCGGGGGGGGGGGGGATACGGGTTTGCTTCACAAAAAGTTAAAAACTGAAATCTTCAAGACGCAGGCTACCTTTAGTTCTAACTTTAGGTAAAGAGTGATGCTTCGGAGCCTTTTCCCCCGAATGTTGAGAAGCTAGGGAAGTAGGTGCGTATTCTCCTTAGTAATTTTTTTTTGAAATTTGGAAATCGAGATGGTTTAAGGGCTTTCTCTGGAATTTTTTTGGAATTTAGGCTCTAAAAACTCAAATTTAAGCAATTTTTGTTGATAGCAGGAGAAGGAGGATGCTGAAATTCTTAAAGCAAAAATCCTAGAACCACATTTTAAGACCCTATTTGGTGATGTTAGACAAGAGAGGGGAAAGGGTTACCATCCAGAAATAGTTTAAAAGTGGCTTTCTTCTTAAAGTTTTCGAAATTGGAGTCCTGAAAAGGTAATTATTAGTCATCCTAAACTCTTTTTGGTTACTTCATGTCAATTTATCACCCTCAAAATTTTCCGTCCGTGACACGAGTCCGTATATCAGACACTGTAAACAACAATGAGCAAAATTAAGAGATCATGATAGAAGAAAAAGATTCTGAGACTTCACACTTATGCAGAGCGAAATAATGAATTGTTAAGAGAATATTATTTTTTGATGAACTAAAATAATTATGTGTAGAAGAAAGACTTTAAATATCGTTTTTTAATTCTTTTTCCTCTGAGTGGGAGGGAACTAAAAAGCTGCCACCCATGCCCCGAACCTAAGCCCTTTCTTTTGCATCACCAAAGGTAGCCGAAAACTTTGTTATTCGAACTTAAAATTCAGAAAAAATCAGGAAGAAAATTGTTTAACATAATCGAAAACCCGCTAAAACAGCTTTCTGGAACTTCAGTTTCGAAAAATTTCCATGGGTGTAATCCCGATCCCGTCCTATAACGTCGTCTAATAAGGTGGCCTACAAATGCGTATTTTGGACTATAATTTCGAAAAATTTCAACGGGAGTGTACCTCTCCCCCTCCAACATTGTTAACAATGGTCTAAAATGTAGTTTTTAAGACTTAAACTTCGAAATTTTTCCGTGTTGCCACGGAGAGTGCCTGAACCCCATCCCATACCGAAACGTAACCCGCGATGGTCTACTATCTTTCACGTTTTCACAATTTTACATTCGAGAAATTTCCAGGGGATGGCTTTCGCGAACTCCGCCCCAAAGAACGTAAAAAAAAATACCATTTCAAAGTATATACTTTCGAGAATTTTTGCTTATAATTGTGTTTTTAGATTAATAACAAATAATAAATTCAAAAATTTTCCAATGGGACCTCCTTGAACACCACTTTTTCTTCTCTCTACAACATCATTAAGGATAATCTACAGTTTTATTTAAAACTTCAATTTTAAAAAACTGCCTGGAGAGTCGCTGGGAACCCAAATTTTTCCTTTGATCTTACCTAAGATAGGATGCAATCGCGTTCTTTGACTTCAGTTTCTCCCAATAATGGCCTCCGAATCTTCTTTCTAATATGATCAGGGGTCGTTAGAATTGAGTTTTTAGAATTGAAATATCGAAAATTTTCCGGGGGTAACCCCCGGACCCCCCCCCCCTCTCTTTATATCGTCCGAAAATTGCGTTTTTGGAATTAAAATTTAAAAACATGTAGTAACGGGAAGACGAGGGGCAATAGAAGGGGATCATTACTATCGTAAAGCTCTAAAACTATATCCACATTTATGTATTCATGCATGTTATGTATACACCTCCCGTCTCCACGAAGAAGTGCTATATTGTTTACTATATCATTCGAAAACGAGGGCCCCTTGTAATTATTTGCTACGGGCCCCGCGCTGGCTTATTCCGGCCCTGGTGATTAACTAACCGGTCGCTCTCGGTCGTGCTCGTCGAACGCAACCTAGGGGTAACCATTCCCCCAACTGCCATAGTACCCTTCAATTTTATCAAGCCCGCATTTTTCCCCAAAAATTGCGATCCACTAATAAAAAGTCTTAAATTCTTCTAAAGTAATTCCACTAAAAGTTTCAATAATATAATCTGCCTCATGACCCCCCCCCCCCCCCCCCCCCGCACACACATGAACAACCTTTCTGTAGCTATTATTAGAATAAATTGCTGAAATATTTATTCACCAAGATTGCCGATGGCTTTGATCTGTTGCGAACACTAGGCATTGCATTTACATGCTTTTCACCCCCCCCCCCCCCCCCCCACAAAATGTTGAATTTAAAAGCCTAAATATATCGATATATCGAAAATATCGATATTAGAAGAGCGATATATCGCGTTATTAAATTTCCGATATCGCCCAGCCCTTTCCTTCTCTTTTTTGGTGTAGTTACAAAAATCAACATCGATCTCTAATAAATAAAGCAATATTAAAGTTGATATTATAAATTGTAATGTACTGACAGATAATTTGAACGAGAGTGAGTTGCTCGAAATTTTAAAAATAGTCAATAGCCAAAATTATATTTCATTCATACATTTTAAAAGATTTTCATTAACTTTATATTAAGACGTATTCTGATATAAACCAACAAAGATTTAACAAGTCAGTTCTTAAATACGAATACATCGTTTACAATTTCATTAAAGCATAAATTTAGTGACTTAGCGTATCCTCATAAGAGAAAAATAAATAAAGGAGGGTCTAGAAATATATACAACATTTAAAAGAATTCAATCCATTTACTCTGAATTTAAATCAATTTATCTCAATCTATTTCTCTAGTCATTTTGTCTTAAAGTAAAAATATCTCACAAATAAGGCAAAGAGAAAAAGGTAAGGAAAAACGAAATTCAAATTAAAAAAAAAATAAAAAATACAAAGCATAATGAACGCTTACGGGATTAAAAGCATCAAGTGGAATATGTGATAATTTTTGCAAAATTTGGCCGATACGCAACTTAAAGAACACAAGAAATCCACACGGTGCTATACTGGATGAAAGAAATTTCCAATCGCTTAGCGTTAGTTAAGATAGCGTTTAACCGGTTTGGCCCAGGCCCACAAGATTTTTACCCCTTCTCTCAAACATTCGCGGCGGTCCCGGTTATATACGATAATTATTTCAGTGAAAATTTATAACTCTTTCTCAAACACCCATTACGGTAGTCGTTCAATGTTTTTCCATCTGCAATGCCAGAATTTTCAGCAACGATCTCATATTCGGCTAAGTCCTTAGTTGGTGGATTTAGGATACTAAACTATAAGTAATTATATTGAGTTAATATAATAATAAGAAAAAAATGTAGAATTTTTAATCCGTTTCGATTGCGTCTCAGTTTTCTTCAAAAGACAACCAATAAAAACAATTTGGCTTTTAAATTGTTTAACTTCAGCAGTGGCGCATACAGTATAAATAGTCTTGAGCAAAGAAGAGACCGAGGGGACATGATTCAGTTGTTTAAATTTATTAAAATGAAAGATGATACGGGGCTAAAGTTTAGCACTGAAAACAGGACAAGTGGTCATTGTTTTAAGTTATTTAAATCTCACTCTAACATGGATATTAGGAAAAATTATTATTTTAGCAGGGTAGTGGAACCTTGGAACAGCTTACCGGAAGAGGTGGTAATGAGCAAGGGAGTAGATAGTTTTAAGAGGGCCATTGATCTTCACTGGGGATTGTAAATTGACTAGGATCAGCCTAGCTGTGCTCAGAGCCTGTTGCTGGTCGTCACTTTTGTATTTGTATAAATATATTTTATTTGTTTAATGAAAACTACAATGCGGACCTTACGCCGGGTGCGGCGCATACTCCCGAAAATACGAAACTCATCTTTGTTTCTTCAATATGTACTTTATTAGCAATCCTTGCCCTGTATCCCTTTCAGATATTTCTATGTATAACAGCTTTTTCAAATATTTCAGTATTTATTTTGCTTTCAGTAATAATGTATGCAAAATCTATAAATGAATATTGTACATTTGAAAATAAGTAGAGGCCCTAAACTTTGGAGGGCCCTGGGTCTGGGTCTAGTTTGCCTATATGTGTTAATCAGGGTCTATGCTAATCAGTGATGTTTGCTTCTATAAATTATTACTGTAGATAAAAACTATACATAAAAAATTACATCATTTCCTTGCATGGGTGTCACCCGGGCGGTAATTTATGTTCCCACCCTTCCTCCCCCGCACAATAAACGCTCCACGCAGGCATAAAATTTTTGCCATTTCAAGATTTTTTTTTTTTTTTTACCTATGTATTAGAGGAATAATTTAAGCTACTGAATACATTAAATGGTTAAAATATAACTTATGAACGCATTTTATTTAAACCTTGCTAGAGAAACATTTGAGCCCACTTTCGTTTCAAAATAATTTTCCCATTGTTTTTTTTTTTAAATTCATTCCTTTTGATGAAATTTAATGATTTCATTCGTATCTACAAGTGATTTTCCTCTTTTTTGGTCTATGATTCGTTTATGCGTGCTACGAATAAACGGATAATAAAAGAATTTTTTAAATTCTGAACTTGGGGTTAAATAATTAGCAACATGTATGTTTGTAACAAAAATGTATCTCAAACAATATGTTATAGAAACATGAGAAGCATGATTTTTATTTTTTATGCAGAATGTATCTAAGAGCTGAATTTGCCTTTTATCCTTTGAGTATGGCGTAAGGAACAAGCCATCAAGTACGGGAAAAAAGATAGTTAATAAAACAACTGCTCAAGTGGGCATTAGGTAAATCAAGTTGTAATAAACACACGCATTCTGAGACCAAGCAGCTTATATCGTTTTCTTTTTGCTTATTTTTTTCAACAAAACGGTTCAAACACTTGATAGTTTATTGACATTTTTTAACTTTTCAATTTACAAATTTTGAACAGAGCAACGTCTGTCGGGTCCGTTTTTTATATTTTATTTTCTGTAGTAGCGAACTTGCACGTTCTTGATTTTGCCACGCCCACTCAAAAGACGCAATTCAATTGCATCCGAGTTTGTTTCCATCACTCGTAAAATTTTTTATTAAATTTATTAGGTTTATCGTAATGTGGCTGACGGTTTTAGAAAATAAAGCTCTTTAGTCAAGCAATAGAATATAGAAGTAGGGGAATTCTTATACTCTAAAACAGTAGTGCTCAACATACAGCCTGCAAAACTTATCCTTGCAACTCACTACTACATTCAATGTCAGGAATCAAATGCAATGTTCTGGAATTTCTGGATGCATTTGAAAATTCAAATAAGTAAACAAATACATTTGAATCAGAAGACTTATTTACTACTGAATGGGTTAAAAAAAAAAAAAAAAATCTGGTTTAGAAACATGAATTTACTAAAGAATGCGACTTTTGTCCAAAGAACCAAAATACTGTCAAAATTATGTGGATGATTAAATGCACCGTTGACACTAAAAGGCAACTTTTGAAGCAAATTTATTGGAACTTAGTAATGACTCATTCAACCTTTGTCCCATTCATTATCATTCTACCCGTTCATTAAAAAAAAAAAGTAAGACATTTAAGCATCATTATAGTACATTCACTATATTTTTACTTTACTAAAATTTATACGATGAAGACAAATGAGAATAGCTTAGTTTTTTAGGCGCACACTGATATTTTTTCAATTGTGCTTAAATGAGGTAGTGAGTGGCATTCACGTAGAACTTTTGCTAATGCTCATTTCCAAAAATTTGATATTAAATATTACTATTCTCTTCATATAACAAGGTCATGAAAATGTTTTATGAAGTCATGAAAAAGTCATAGAATTTTTTCATCTAAATAAAGTATGAACCCTGTATTTATTTTATTTACAAAATTCTATAAAATTCCGAACCTAGGTGTCAAATCACGTATATTTTTTATTTATTTATTTTTTTTAAATTTTACATGGCGTGAAGGAGTGATTAAATCAAATAAATAAATTACTAATCAAAATGAGTCGAGTTAGGGTAGCATATAATAAAACACTTCAAAACTTTCTAAGCAACTGAAATATTTTCAGTTAAAAAGGATTGAAATCTCAAACAAGAAACGAAATTTTCGGCGACGGACGTGTTTCAATTTTTGTATGTTTCCAAAACATAGGTTTATGGAGGAAATTGCAGTGGGTGAATATCAATTGGGAAAAAATTCTTAAAAGGGGAACCAAAAACGCTCAAAAAATCAAAATCTTTTCAAATATGACATTTCTACAGAAGATCTGCAGAAACTGCAGATTTTCTACAAATATGTTCCAACTCAAGATAGAATTTTGCACAAATTCTGCAGATTTCTTCAAGTTCCTGGCAGATGACTTATCGAATTCAACATTTTCCCTGAGCATTCCGCCGAATTATCGTAATTTGCGAGAATTTTAGATTTTTTTTCTAATTTAAAGAAATTTGCAGAATTTGTGCAAAATTCTGTCTTGAGTCGGAAAATACTTGCAGAAAATCTGCAGAAATCCAGAATTTCTGCAGAAAATTTGTATGAGTTTCCTTCTCACATTTGAACAGAATTGTTCTGCAACTCAGGCATCTGTTCTGCGATGTATGTCGCAAATTTAGTAGTATTCTGCTCTGGGGTGACCCTGCGATGAAAAATATCAAACGTTGTAAAATGATTAACAAAAACCCATAACACAACAATAATTTCTTTCATGAGAATTAAAAAAATTTTCATTACACTATCCAAAATTAATATTATTAACTAGCCGCCTGCGGCGACCAGCTGGTCCGC